>NC_135353.1:81383254-81592135 GCF_023851605.1 Tamandua tetradactyla
AAAATGGTATAACCACTTTGGAAGGCTGGTTTTCAGTTCTTCAGGAAAAATAAAATTGCCATATGATCCAGCAATGACATTACTAGGTATATATTCATAGGACCTGAAGGCAAGGGCACAAATGGACATTTGCATACCAATGTTTATAGCAGCATTTACGGTTGCCAACAGATGGAAACAGCTCAAATGTCCATCAATATATGAGTGGTTAAACAAACTTTCGTATATAAATACAATGGAACATTACCAGCAGTAAGACAGAATAAAGTCATAAAACTTATAACAATGTGGATGAACCTTGAAGACATTATGCTGAGTGAAATTAGCCAGAAACAAAGGACAAATATTGTATGATTTTGTTAATATGAAGTCAACATTAATGAGTGAAATTTGAGAACTGAAATTAAGAACACAAGTTATCAGGAGATAAAAGTAAGGTAGAGACTGAGTAATTGTTGCTGAAGGAATACAGATTGTGTAACAGGACTGATGACAAAAATTCAAAAATTGATAGCACAATAGTACTTGGTTGTAACACAATAATATAAGTACAATGAATGAATCTGAATGTGTATATGATTGAGGGAAAAGGGCTGGGTGAACATATGAAACCAGAAGGAAAGATAGAGGATAAAGTCCAAGAGGCAATAATTTAGGAATGCCTAGAGTGGACAATGATGGTGATTAAATGTGCAAAATAATAAGACAGTTTTGCGAGAGGGAGAACAAATGAATGGTAACATTTCAGGGTTCTGAAAATACATGGTATATGGGAAAAAATATGATTAATGAAATTTGGGATTAGTCAACAGCAACATTGTAATATTCTTCCACTGAATATAATGAAGGCATTGTGCCAAACCTAAATGTCAACAGGCAGGGAGCATGGGGGTGGAGCATGGATTCTTTGAGGAAGAAAGGGAAATGTCTTCAGATAGAGTATGGTGGTGAAGGTGTGTCTACACACTTAGGGTGGATTGCATGATGTGTGAATAAAACTAAAAATTTGCAAAGAGAAACAAGTCATACAGAAATGTGGAGAAAGAGATGCAAGTATTCATTGTTGGTAGGGTAACTGAGAGGTGTAGCCCCTTGGAGGGCAGTATTGTGGTTCCAGAGGAGGCTAGGGGTGGGGTTGCCATATGATCCTGAAATCCTATTGCTCAGTAAATACCAGGAGGAACTGAGTGTGGGGACAAGAGTAAACATTTGCATACTGGTTTTTCTGGTGGTAGTGTTTGTGATTGACAATGGATCGAAGTGGCCTAAGCAAAGAAAGACTGAGAAATGAAATTGGGAAATATGGTGTATACATACAATGGATTACTGAGTGGCATCAAGAAGGAATGAAGTTGTTAGGCATGCAATTAGATGTATGAAAATTAAGAACTGTATGTTGAATGAAATGTCAGAAGCAAAAAGGAAAATATCATACTTCAATCATATGGACTAACCATAATTTAAATTTTAGTGAACTGAAGTCAAGAACATGGGTTATCATGTTGGTGTCTATTGTAAAAGGTCCTAGATTGTAAACTCCTACAGCAGTCACATATATTCAGGAATTGTAACTGTTATTTATAAATTCTGAGATAATGAATGTTTATTTATAACTTGTAACTCCTAAAAACTTAGGGTACTTATGTAATACCTGAGACTCAGGATTAGAGGTCTGAAGCTATGAAAGTCAGCAGTACCCCACACAGGAACTGTTTAAAAAGTTGAAAAAATGATCAGACGTCAAGTAGGAATATGAATGAAGCTGAACTGGATAGGAGAAAGGCAAATTAGAATAAAGGATAAAGGATGACATCACACACATTTTAAAGATTCAACATCTGTGTGAGACCAAAAGGAGAGATACATATTTTGTGCAAATTTATATTTTGGATAGTGCATTAACTAATTTAACTTCTATGGTCCATTTATATAAATATCATAAGTACATGGAATCTTCAAAAGGGTGTGAGAACTTGTTGGTTTTGATGTTTGTGATGCCCGGACATATGCCAGTGTAATCTGGGCCATGAATAAAGAAGTATTTGCATGGTCTCCTTGGGAGACTGGGAAGAAAAGAGAAAATATTCAATTTTCTTATTTGCAGAATTTCTGACATTCTTGCAGGCAGTGGGGACAACCAAATCAATAGGCCAAGCCCTCAATCTTTGTGTTCACCTTTATGAAACTTATTCCTGCAAAGGACAGGCTAAGTCTACTTAAAATTAGGGCCTACTGTCACCCCCAGAGAACATGTTCTTTTGCTCAGATGTGGCCTCTGTCTCTAAGGCAACTCAGCAGGTAAACTCACTGCCCTCCCCCATAAATGGGACATAACTCCAAAAGGTGCAAATTTTCCTGGCAATTTGGGACAGAAATCCTGGGATGAGCTGGGACTTGGCATTAAGGGACTGTGAAAGCCTTCTTGACCAAAAGGCAGAAGAGAGAAATGAGACAAAATAGTTTCAGTAGCTCAGAAATTTCAAACAGAGTTGAGAAGTTACCTTGGAGATTATTCTTATGCATAAACTAAAGGGTATCTCTTTATAGTGTTTTGGAGTGGCTGGAGGGAAGTACCTGAAACCACTGATCTGTGTTCCAGTAGCCTTCATTCTTGAAGTCAATTGTATAAAAATATAACTTTTACATTGTGAATGTGGGATTATTGAAACCTTTTGTCTGTTAGCCTTTTATCTAGGGTATGGAGAGATGAGTAAAAAAATATGGGTAAAAATAAATAAATTATAATGGTGACAAAGGGTAAAATAAATTGTGTAGCTGGAGATACCAGTGGTCAATATGAGAGAGGGCTAAGGGATATGGTATGTAGAAGATTTTTCTTTTTTCTTTTTATTTATTTTTCTAGAGTGATGCAAACCTTCTAAAAAATGATCATGGTGATGAATACAGAACTATGTGACAATATTGTGAGCCATTGATTGTACACCACATATGAAATATATATGTGTGAGAATTTATCAAAAAAATGTATATATCCATGAGTTAAATTGCTTGACCATGTGGTATGTTAATGCTGAAATTTATAAGATACTGCCTATTTGTTTTCTTTTAAATTACATTACCACTATAAGTGTGTAAAAATTCTCACGAATTCATATACTACACAATATCTGTGATTTTGAAATTTCTTATTTTTGGACAATATAATCAATGTGCTAAACTACTTCATTGTTGTTTTGATTTACATTTCTCTAATTAATAATGAATTTTAGAACTATTTCAGATACATATTGGCAGCTTTTACTCCTCTTCTATGAAACTCTTGCTCATGATTTTTTCTTTGTTCCATAAAGTGTACATATGGAACCTTTCTTATCATCTTTCAGTTGTCCCATTGTAATTATGAAGTCTAAACTTCTTTTCTTAAAAATTATACTTTTTCCACTTTGTGAATGGTTATTTCTCTGCTCTTTTAGTGTTATTCAGTGAAGGCATTCTATAATTTAATATAGTCAATATATCAACATTGTCTAAACTCATCTTGATCAGGAAATCCATCTCTAACCCAAGACCATGAAGATACTTGCATATTTTCTTCAAAAAGTTCTAAAATTTTGCCATTTACATTTTCAAAAATTTTCACTTCTTTTCTGATTTATTGATAGGTACACTTTTCAAAATGGTTTCATGATTCAATAGTTGTAAAGACTTAAACTTATATTAAGAATTTAAAAATCAGACTCCCAGCAGAACCCCAGACTTGTGAAGCTTGGGGAGGTCAGGGGTGACGTTTATGGTAACTAGAATATCATTGCTGCATTTGGGGAATGTGGAAATGTATACAGCAGTGTATTGCATGCTCTCTATGATCAATATGGGTTACTAAAACTGTACTACTATGAGTAGTAGAGTAATTTTTTCAATTTTTTTTCACAACTGTTTCAGCTATTGGATTGGCCCATGCATTTCAGTGTAGATTTCAGAAGACTCTTTTCTAAGGGCACAAAGAATTTCCTTGGATTTTCATAGAAATTACCTGAAGATCAATTTAGGTAGAATCAACTCTTTTACTGTGTGGAGTTTTCCAAGTCATGAACATGATGTTTAAGTTATTTGATTTCTTTCATTAGCATTTTGTAATTTTCAGGGTAAATATTTTGTGAAATTTGTGTTTTATATATATCTAACATTTTCACCCATTATGCAATTGTAAATGATACTGTGTTTTTAATCTTGGTTTTGGCTTTCATTATTTTATAGTAAAGTGATTGCTTTTGTGTGATTATAAAGTATCCAGTGACCCTGTGAAATCACTTACCAGTGGTAGGATATTTCATTTTTTAGAATACTTGGAATTTTCTATGTATATACTCATATTCCTTGCAAAAGTGAGGTAGTTGTATTTCTTATTTTCCAATTTGCATGCCATTTATTTTTTCCTTGCCTTATTGTATTAGATAGAACTTTCAGGGATAAGTTGAATAAAAGTGGTGAGAGAGAACATCCTTGTCTTGTTCCGGATTTTACAGGGAAATCATTCAATGTTTCCACCTGAAATATGATGATAATTGTAGAATTTCTATTAATGCTGTTTATCAAGTTGACTGGTTACTCTCTTGTCTTAAAATAGAGTATTTTCAATGTGTTGGATTTTGTCAAATGTTTTTGCTATTTTTTTTACATGTAATTATTCTACATTGCCTAGTGATACAGTAGAATATATTGATTTAATTTGAATGTTTATCCAAGCTTGCAAAAATGAATTGAATCCCATTTGCTTAGGTATATATTCATTTTTAGATAGTGCTAGATTTGGTTTACAGAGATTCTGTTCAGGATTTTGCACCTCAGCTCATGAGACATAGTGGTCTGTTTGCTTGTTGTTGTTGATTGCTTGTTTGTTTTTTGTAACACCGTTGTCCTGTTTGGGCATCATGTTAAATTTTGCTCTATAAAAAATTTGGAAGTGTTCTATCCTCTATTATTTTCTGAAAACGTTTGCATAAAGTTAGTATTAATTCTTCTTTAAATATTTTATTGAATTTTCCAGTGAACCCACCTCATTCTGGCTACTTTTCTTGAAAGATTTTTAAAAATTTTAAATAACGTACTGTACTAGTTATGGATTTCAACCAAATGAAATAAGAATTCCAATTCCCTATTTTATCTTGGTTGAGTTTTTTAAATAGAAGAGTTGTAGGTTTACAGAAAAATCATGCATAAAACACAGAGTTCTCATATGACACTCTATTGTAAAGTTCGTGCATTAGTGTGATACATTTGTTAATATTCATGAAAGAACATTTGTATAATTACACTATTAACTATATAGTCCACCACTTAAAATATGGTTTATAATTTGTATCATACAGTCCTATATTTTTAAATTGTTATTCTGTTAACATATATTGAACCTGAAATTTCCCTTTTAAATATATTCAAATATGTAATTCAGTGTTGCTAATGATGTTCACAATATTATGCTACCAACACCAGCATCCTACTGAAGATTTGCAATCAACCTAAATAGAAACTGTACAATTTAAGCATGCAACTAACAATTCCCTAGTACTACTCTTTCCCCTGGTAACCTATTTTCTAGATTCTGACTCTGTGAGCTCTCTTACACTAATTATTTCATATCAGTGAGCTCATACAACGTTTAACAAATTCTATCTGCCATATTTCACTCAATATGATGTATTTAAAGTTCATCCATGTATCAAAACTTCATTCTTTGTATAGTTAAATAATATTGATAAATTATAATATTATTATATTATAATAATATAATGATATATTTCATTTATCTATTCCAGATTACTGGAAACTTGGGTTACTTCCATATTTTGGCAAATGTGAATAATGCTGCTATAAACATCGATGTGCAAATATCTGCTGAAGTCTCTGCTTTAAATTATTTTGGGTATGTACCTAATAGTGGGATTACCAGATCATATGTTAGTTCTATATTTAGCTTCTTTAGGAAGTTCCAAACTCTATTCCACTCTGGATGTGCCAATTTACAATGCCACCAACAATGAATGAATGTTCCTATTTCTCTGCATCCTCTCCAGCACTGGCTATTTTCCATTTTTCTAAATAGCAGCCACTCTAATGGGTGTAAAATGGTATATCATTGTGGCTTTGATATGCATATTGCTGTTAACTAATGGCATTGAGCAGATTTTCATGTGCTTTATGGCCTTTTGTGTATGTTCTTGGAGAGATGTCTATTCAAGACTTTTGCCCATATTTAAATTAGGTTGTTTGTATTTTGTTGTTAAGTTGAGTGATTTGGTTTACCTTTTCTAAGTATTAATCCTTTATCAGGTACAGGGTTTCCAAATATTTTCTCCCATAGTGTGTGTGGTTGTGTGTGTGTGTGTTTTCATTTTATTTCATGATAAAATCTTTTGAGGAACAAGAGTTTTGAATTTTCATGAGGTTTCATTTACCTATTTTTTTCCTTTGTTGGCTTGTTTTACATGTAAAATCTAAGAAACCATTGCCTAAAATGCAAGGTCTTGAAGATGCTTCCTTACATTTTTTTCTAAGAGTTTGAAAGTTCTGCCTCATATTAAGTCTTTGATCCATTTTTTTTTTTCATGGGACGGCACTGGGAATTGAACCTGGATCTCTGGCATGGCAGGCAAGAATTCTGCCACTGAGCTGCTGTTGCACCCCCCTTGATCCATTTTTAATTAATTTTGTATATGATGTTGTGCTGGTTTGAAAGAATGTATGGACCCTAGAAAAGCCATGTTTTAATCAAAATCCCATTTCATAAAGGCAGAATAATCCTCATTCAGTACTGTATGCTTGAAACTGTAATTAGATCATCTCCCTGGAGATGTGATTTAATCAAGAGTGGTTGTTAAACTGGAATAGGTGACGATCCATTTGGGCAGATCTTGATAAGTTTCTGGAGTCCTATAAAAGAGGAAACATTTTGGAGAATGACAGAGATTCTGAGAGAGCAGAGAATGCTGCAGCACCATGAAGCAGAGAGTCCATGAGCCAGTGACCTTTGGAGATGAAGGAGGAAAATGCCTCCTGGGGAGCTTCATGCAGCCAGAAGCCGGGAGAGAAAGATAGCAGATGACACCATGTTTGCCATGTGCCCTTCCAGCTGAGAGAGAAGACCTGACTGTGTTTGCCATGTGCCTTCTCACTTGAGAGAGAAACCCTGAACTTCATTGGCCTTCTTGTACCGAGTTATTTTTCCCTGGATGGATATCTTTGATTGGACGTTTCTATAAACTTGTAGTTAGAACATTTTCTTGGCCTTAGAACTGTAAACTAGCAACTTATTAAATTTCCTTCTTTAAAAGCCATTCCATTTCTGGTATATTGCATTCTGGCAGCTAACAAACTAGAACAGATGCGAAGCAGGGGCCCTCCTTTCTTTTTTTGTAAATATGGGGCCAGTTTTCCCAGTACCATTTCCTGAAGAGACTTCATTCC
The DNA here is from genome assembly GCF_023851605.1 of Tamandua tetradactyla. NCBI lineage: Eukaryota > Metazoa > Chordata > Mammalia > Pilosa > Myrmecophagidae > Tamandua > Tamandua tetradactyla. The sequence goes on from NC_135353.1 coordinate 81,390,680, forward strand.
CAATTGAGTGGTCTTTGTCATCTTGTCAAAAATCACTTGGTTATATATAGGAATGCTTATTTCTGAACTTTCAATTCTATTCTGTTAGTGTACAAATCTGCCCTTGTTCCAGTGCTGTGCTTTTTCTATTACCGTGGCTTTCTAATAAGTTTTATTTATTTATTTATATATATTTAAAACAGTCTCTCAAAATCCAGAAATAATAATCACCACTCCAGAATTAATGTGTCTGCTCTAAAAGCTTACAATCTGGCCACGTGTTTTTCATTATCATTTTCTAAAGGTGACCTTACCATTGTTGATCTTTTGGTTCTGGCTTATTATGCCTCACCAAATGTCCCACATGCTCATTCATATTGTTGCATGCCTCACAACTTTATTCCTTTTTGTAGCAGCACAACCTTCATTCAAAAGTATACACCATCATTCACCAATATACTTCTCACTCATTGCATCTTTCAGCTACCTGCATTCATCAGTCATCATGTATAGTGCCCAAAGTCCACAATCAATCAACACTCTCAATTTTAGATAGTTTCCCTGTTCCTAAAAGAGAGAAAACCAAAAAACACACCCTCACCAGATAGGAAATCTAAACTTCCTCTTAATCCTTGTCCCTCCTCCCATTATTTACCTCTGCTGTTGCTGTGGTAGTACTGATGGTCTCCTTTTGAACATAGCACATAGCATGCAATAATAATTTTCCCCTGTACCCTGGACTTAAAGACTCTTTGCACATAAATCATATCTGTGAAGTAATTCTTGCAAGAACTAATTCATATTTCTAGTGTTAATCAGTGGGACACATAAGTCTATACAATCATTTTCAATCTTGTTAATCTTCAATAAGGTAACATAACTTATAGATCCACTAGAGAACCACCTTCACTTCTGTCTATTCCCTGACATTGGAGTTCAACCTCATTAGCTAGCTATTCACTAATTTCTAGCTTCTATGTATTGCTAAGTCCCCTATATTCTGTATTATAGTCTTCTGAGTATATCTTAATGCTGGTCATAAAAGTGGAATCATAAGTATCTATCCTTTTGTATCTGACTTATTTCACTCAGCATTATATCATCATAGTTTATCCATCATCACGTCCTTCAGGACATCATTTCATCTTATTGCTGCATAATATTCCATCATACATATATAGCATATTTTGTTAACCCACTCATCTGTTGATGAGCATTTGGTTTGTTTCCATCTTTTGGAGATTATGAATAATGTTGCTATTAACATCGGTGTGCAGATGTCTGTTTGTGTCATTTCTTTCAGCTCTGGGTATATACCAAGTGGTGCTGTGGCTGGGACATATGGCAATTCGATATTTAGTTTCCTAAGTAACCACCAAATGTTCACCCACAGTTGCTGCACCATTATGTATTTCCACCAGCATGGCATAAGTGTCCCAATGTTTCCACATCCTTTTCAACATTTGTTTGTTTAATAGCAGCCATTCTTATGGTTGTGAGGTATTATTTCATTGTTGTCTTGATCTGCATTTCCCTTATAGCCAAAGGAAAAGAACTTCTCTTCATGTGCTTTTGAGCCATTGTATTTGCTCTTCAGAAAACTGCCTATTCATATCTTTAGCCCATTTATCTATTTTTTCTTTTGTTGTTTGTGCTTTGGGCGTAAAGTTTAGGAAGCTACCTCCAATTACTAGGTCTTGAAGATGTTTCTCTACATTTTCTTCTGGAAGCTTTATGGTGCTAGTTCTTATATTTAAGTGTGTGATCCACTTTGAGTTAATTTTTTTTGTAGTGTGTGAGATAGGGGTCCTCTTTCCTTGATTTGGCTATTGATATCCAGTTCTTCCATGCCCAATTATTGAAAAGACTATTTTGTCCAAACTCAGAGGATTTGGGAGCCCTGTCAAAAATCAGTTGACCATAGATTTGGTGGTCTAGTTCTGCACTCTGAATTCGATTCCATTGGTGAATACTTCTATCTTTGCACCAGTACCACACTGTTCTGACCACTGTGGCTTTACAATAGGTTAAAAAGTCAGGGAGTATTAATCCTCCCACTTCATTCTTTTTTAGGATATCTTTAGCTATGTGGGGGTCTCTTTCCCTTCCAGGTGAATTTGGTAATTGGCTTTTCAAACTCTTCCAAGTAGGTTGTTGGAATTTTGGTTGCTAATGTGGTGAATGTGTACATCAATTTGGGGATAATTGATACCTTATCTATATTTTGTCTTCTTATCCAGGAGGAGAAAAAGTCTTTACAGCTATTTAGATCTGCTTCAATTTCTTTTATCAATGTTATGTAGTTTTCTATGTACAAATCCTTTACATCACTAGTTAAGTTCATTCCTAAGTACTTGATTCTTTTTGTTGTTATTTTTAATGGATTTTTTCCTTAACTGACTGCTCAGCTAGGTCATTGCTTCTGAATAGTAATGTTACTGATTTTTGCACATTAATTTTATATCCCACCACCTTGCTGAATTTGTTTATTAACTCAAGTAACTTTGCAGTAGATTTCTCAGTTTCTTCCAAGTATAGAATCATGTCATCTCCAAATAATTAGAGTTTTATGTCTTCCTTTCCATTTTGGATGCCTTTTATTTCTTTGTCTTGCCTGATTGCTCTAGCTAGAACTTCTAGCACAATGTTGAGTAATAGTGGTGACAGTGGGCATCCTTATCTTGTTCCTTATCTTAGGGGGAATTTTTCAGTCTCTCTTCATTCACTACAATGCTGGTATTGTTTTTTCATATATTCCCATTATCATATGAGGTAGTTACCTTTGATTCTCATCTCTTGGAGTGTTTTTATCAGAAAAGGATGTTGAATTTTGTCAAATGCTTTTTCAGAATCAATCGAGATGATTATGTGTTTTTCCCCTTTTGATTTGTTAATGTGATGTATAACATTAATTGATTGTCTTGTGTTGAACCATCCTTACATTCCTGGGTTAAATACCACTTGGCAGTGGTGTATAATTCTTCTAATATGTTGTTGGATTTGATTTGCTAATATTTTGTTGAGAATTTTTGCATCTATGCTCATTAGGACGATTGTCCTTTAGTTTCCTTTTATTGCATCTTTACCCAGTTTTGATATTAAAATGATATTAACATCATAAAGTGAGTTAGATAGAGTTCCCTTTTCCTCATTTTTTTCTTGGAAAAGTTTGAGCAGGATTGATGTTAGTTCTTCTTGGAATGTTTAATAAAATTCCTCTGTGAAGACATCTGGCCCTCAGCTTTTCTTTGAAAGGAAGATTTTTGATGACTGATTGAATCTCTTTACTTGTGATTGGTTTGCTGAGATCTTCTATTTTTCCCTGACTCAGGGTAGCTTGTTTGTGTCTTTCCAGGAATTTGTCCATTTCATCTAAGTTGCCTAGTTTGTTGGCATATAGTTGCTCACAGTATCCTCTTATGATTTCTTTTATTTCTTCATTGTCTGTGTTAACACACCCATTCCCATTTCCGATATTGTTTGTTTGCATGCTGTCTCTTTTTTCTTTTTCAGTCTTGCTAGTGGCCTATCGATTTTATTGAGGTTCTTAAAGAAACAAGCTTTGGTTTTATTGATTCTTTTTTATGGTTTCTTGTCCTCCCATTCATTTAATTTTGCTTTAATCTTTGTTATTTCTCTTCTTCTGGTTGCTTTGGGGTTAGTTTGCTGTTCTTTCTCAAGTTCCTCCAAGTGTATTGTGAAGTTCTCGATTTTTGCTGTTTCTTATTTTTTTAATATAGGCATTTAGGGCAGCAAAATTCCCTCTCAGCACAACCTTTGCTGTATCAGGTAAGTTCTGATAAGTTATATTCTCATTTTAATTCATCTTCAGATAGTTACTGATTTCTCCTACAATTTCATCTGACCCACTGGTTGTTTAAGAGTGTGTTATTTAATCTCAATATATTTGTGAATGTTCTTGTTCTTTGGTGTTAATTGAGATCCAGCTTCATCACATTGTAATCAGAGAAAGTGCTTTAAATCATTTCAATGTTTTTAAATTTATAAAGACCTATTTTGTGCCCTAGCATATGATCTGTCCTGGAGAATGTTCCATGAGAACTAGAGTAGAATGTATATCCTTGTGCTTTGCAGTGCAATGACCTATATATGTCTGCTAAGTCTAGTTTATTTATCAAGTAATTTACCTTATCAAATTCCTCATTGATCTTCTGTCTGGTTGTTCTATCTATACAGGAGAGTGGTGTATTGAAGTCTCCTACAATTATTGTTGAAACAGCTATTGCTCCACTCAGTTTTGCCAATGTCTGTCTCAGGTACCTTGAAGCTCCTTGATTGGGGGCATAAACATTTATGATTGTTATATCTTCTTGGTGAATTGACCCTTTAATTAGTACTTAATGCTCTTTCTCTCTTATGACACCTGTATATTTAAAGTCTATGTTGTCCAGTATTAATATAGCTACCCCTGTTTTCTTTTGTTTACAACTTGAGAATATTTTTCCATCCTTTCACTTTAAATATATTTGTATCCTTGCATCTAACATGAGGCTCTTGTAAGCAGCACATAGCTGGATTATGTTTCTTAATCCATTCTGTTGATCTGTATCTTTTAATTGGTATGTTTAATCAGTTAACATTGAAACTTATTACTGAAAATGTTTTTCTTTAGGATTTTATTTGTCAGATCTATATATCATTTACCTTCTTTCTGTTTTTATCTTTTAAATTACTCTTACTGGTACTATTCAATTCTGTGCCTTCTTCTAGACGTCTCTCTCCTGTCTTTTATTCAGCAGAGCTCCTTTAGTATTTCCTGCAGGGCCAGTCTTTTGTTGACAAATTATTTCAGGACTTGTTTGTCTGTGAGAACTTTCATCTCTCCCTCAGTTTTGAAGGACAATTTGGCTGGGTACAGAATTCTTTGCCGGAAATCTTTCTCTTTCAATACTAAAATATATCATACCACTTCCTTCTCACCTCCATGGTGCTGATTGGGTGCTCTGAACTCATTCTTGTATGGTTTCCTTTATATGTAGTAGATTGTTTTCTCTTGCCATTTTCAGAATTTTGTGCTTCTCTTAAACATTTGACACACTGATTAGTATGTGTCTTGGGGATGGTCTATTTGGATTTATTCTGTTTGCAGTTCATTGGGTTTCTTTGACTTTATATTTATGTCCTTTAAAAGGGTTGTGAAGTTTTCCCCAATTATATCTTCAACTACTTTTCTTAGCACTTTACTCTTTCCTTCTACTCCTAGGACACCAATGATTCTTATATTTATGCACTTTGCTTTGTCTATCATTTCCCTGAGATCCAATTCAAATTTCTCCATCTTTTTGACATTTTCTCTTTTGACTCTTTGAAGTCAGTTATCCTGTTATCTATGTCACATATTCTTTCTTCTGTCTCTTCAAATCTGGCGTTGTGTGCCTGTAATATATTTTTTATTTGGCCAACAGCATCTTTAATCTCTGTGATATCTGCTATTTTTCTACTTATTCTTTCAAATTCCTCTTTATGCTCTTCTACTGTCTTCTTGATGTCCTTTGCATCATTTACCATCCCACTTACATATTAAGTAAAGTTGTATGAACATTTTGATTAGTTGTTCCAACATCTGTGTGACCTCTGGTGTTTTAATTTGTCTTTAGGCAGGGCTATGTCTGTCTGCATTGTGACATGCTTAGTGATCTTCTGTTCTTTCTGTTGTACATAAGTATTTTGATTGATTTACTTTGAGAGTTGATTTCTTTTTAAGGCCTTGTGCTTGCAGGATGGATGCGCAGCAGGGAGCAGGGTATGTGAGAGGCATAATAGTGTGGTGATTCATTTCAGGACCATTATGGGTGCAGGTTGGGCATGTTACACTGATGCTCGTGAACATGGGTGCCCAGCAGGCATGGAGGATGTAACCCTCGTGTCCACTGTTCTAGGGTGCTGGGCCCCTTGTGCACATGCATGGAACTGTGGCTGCAGGTCATTGTTATGCCTTCATTTGTTGGGGGCAGATGTGATCTTGTTGTGCTGGTCAGCACTTTTTCAGAGAGCTGGTAAGTGTTACTGAGAGCCTTGGGTATGCGTGCTTCTAGAACAGCTGTAAACTGAAGTGCACAGAGCTGAAGAATGTGATTGGGGGCCCGTGCACATGCACGGGAATAAGAGTTCTGTGATTTGATCGTAAGAGCTCAGGGGAGTCAGGGTGAGGTTCTACAACACTATGGGTGGGATGTGGGGGTGGTCTGGGTATGTAGGTTAGCACCCACAGACTTTATGCACTGGCAACAGCCTGCAGGGAACAGAGAGGGGAGAGAGTGCTTGGGAAGGGTGCAGGAGAAGTGCATTCAGTGTACTTGGGATGGGGGGGTGGGAGAGGTACATGCACTGGAGCTAGTGGGGCAGGGGTTCTTGGAGCATGAGGAATAGGAGTGGGTGATGGGGTTTGGGTGCATGGATTGTTGGGTGAGTCTCTGTTCACAGGGCTGCACTGGTGAGGGTAGCACATTCAAGGAATGTGGTCTGGCTTACTTCCTGATCTCTGGCTCCCATCCATGCACTCCTATGTGCTTTGTTGCTCCATGCCAGGCTCCAGTTTTCTGCTTTTCAGCTCTTTGGCCTCTGCAACCATGGCTGCCCTATGTGGTCCAGAAGACTCTTCTCAGTCAGTTGCACTCTTGAATCACTCTCTCAGCTGCCCTCTTATACCTTCTCTAATTTTTTTGTTGAGCAGGGCTTAACTAGAGCTACTTTATCTAGTCATCTTCCCCTACTGAGTTTTAGGTGTTGGTCTAGTACCCCACCACTTTGCTGAATCTATTTGTTATGTCTAGAAAGTTTGTTGGACATTTTTTTCAGGATTATCTGTATATTGGTTCATATCATCTACATACAGGGAAAGCTTTAATTTGTCCTTTCCAATTAGGATGTCTTTCATTTCTTTGTTGCCTAACTTCTCTGGCAAGAACCTCCTGTACAAATGCACAATAAAAATAGTGACAGTGGACATCCTGGTCTTGTTCCTGATCTTAGAGAGAAAGCTGTCAGTCTTTCACCATTAAGTTGGATGTGAACTGTAGGCTTTTCGTACGTGCTATTTATCCTGATGAAGAAGCTCCCTTCTATTCCTCATGTTCTAAGTGTTTTTATCAAGAAAGGGTACTATATTCTGTCAAATGCCTTTTATGCATCAATTGTGATGATCATGAGATGTTTTTCCTTTTGTCTGTTATTGTGGTGCATTACATTAATTCAGCCAACTTTAGATACCAGAGATAAATCCCACTTGATCATGCAACATAATTCTTATGATGTGGTTTTGCTAGTATTTTTTTGTTTTCTCTTTTTTTGCATGGGCTGGCACTGGGACTTGAACCCAGGTCTCTGGCATGGCAGGCAAGAATTCTGCCACTGAGCCACTGTTGCCCCACTAAAAGGTATTGTATAAATAACTGCACAAGCATTTTTTTTAGCAAGGGCAGTTTCTAGGAATTGAACTCAGGTCTCCAGCATGGTAGGTGAGAATTCTGCCACTGACCCACCACTGTCCACTTTTGCTAGTATTTTGAATGGTTTTTCATCTAATTCATAATGGCTATTGCTTGTCATTTTCTTTCCTTATGGTATATTTTTCTGTCCTTTGTTATGAGAGTAATTCTGGCCTCATAGAACAAATTAGTAAATGTTCTCTGCTCTTCAAATTTTTCAAAATCTTTGAGCAATGTAAGTGTTAATTCTTCTTGGAGTGTTTGGTGAAATTCATCTGTGATTAATCTGGTCTTGGGCATTACTTTGTGGGATTTTTTTATTACTATGTCAATCTATTTACCAGATATTCATTTGTTGAGATATTCTAGTTGATCTTTCTGCTGATTTGAAACTGATATATACCCAAAAAAGCCATTCCTTTTTAATCTGAACTTCTTGAGGCAGACCTGTTGTTGGATGGATCTTTTCATTAGGCTGTGTCCATGGTGATGTGACCTACCCAATTGTGTGTGGGACCTTTAGATTGGTATTTTTCCATGGAGTTATGCCCCTGTACATTCAAAATGGGTCTTAATCCATTTACTGGAGTTCTTTAAGAGAGGGACAATTTGGAGAGAAAACAGAAATTTGGAGATGCAGAAGAGAAAGTCCCTAGGAGATATAAGAAGCTGAGAAAGGTTTGAGAGGCTTGAAAGCAGAAACTGGGAGAGAAGAGCCTGCAAATCTCACCATGTGCCTTTCCATGACCCAGACATGACCAGCTCTTCTTAAGTGAGGAATGATAATTTGGGCATTTTTACAGCTTTAGTATTGTAACATTTAACTTAATTAATCTCCTTTGTAAAAGCCAATCATCTATTTCTTTTCCAGCAAAGAAAAGCCTAGGAACAGTAGGCCTCAGTATTGTATTTTGCCAAACACTGCAAGAATAATTTATACTAATCCTGATGAAATTATTTTAAACACCAAGGAGCTGAAAACATTTCCTAACTCATTTTGTATGGCCAACAATCCCCTAATGTCAAAGCCAAATAAGATATTACAATGAATGAAAATTCCAGATAAATATCCTTTATGAATACAGAGGCAAAAATTCTCAAAAAATTTTAGATAAATGAATCCAACAGGACATTAAAAGAGTTACACACTCTGTTCAAATAGATTTTAACTCAGATATGCTAAGGTTATTCAGCATAAGAAAATATATTGGTGGAATATACCAGATTAACACAACAAAGGAAAAAAATTCAAAAGTATCTAAATTGACTCAGAAAAGCATGTTCCAAAATCCAACACCCTTCTCAATAAAAAACTCAGAAAACTAGCAATAGAAGGAAACCTCCTCAATATGATAAAGAACATTTATGAAAAACCCACATCTAGCAACATAGTCACTGTTGAAGGACTGAAGCATTTTCTTCTAAGATCAGGAACAATTCAAGGAGGGCTATGTCAACACGTATTGAACATCATACTGGAAGTCCTTGAGGAAAGGAAGAATTAAAACTTTCCCTGTTGGCAAATGACATGTACCTATATATAGAAAGACACAAAAATTTAAGATGAAGTTACTCAAGCTAATAAATTCAGAAAATTGGCAGGGTTCAAGATAAACAGGCAAAAATAATGACATTTCTATCTGCTATTAATGAACAATTTGAATTACAGATTAAAAATCATTTATAATACAAATAAAAGAATCAAATATCGAATAAATTTAACCAAAGATGTAAAGGACTGTTTATGGAAAAGTACAAAACATTGCTGATCAAAGAAAACCTACAAAAATTGAGGGACATTCTATATTCATGGAGTAAAAGTCAAAATATTGTTAAGACATCAATTCTACCCTAACATATTTACAGGTTCAATGCAATCCAATCAAAATTTTAAGAGCCATTTTAGTAGAAATGGAAAAGCCAATCTTCAAATTTATATGGAAAGGTAAGGGGCCCAGAATAGCTAAAACAGTCTTGAATAAGAAGCATGAAGTTGGAAATCTTCCACTTCCTAATTTAAAACATTTCAAATCCATGCTAATTAAATCAGTGACTACTATCACAAGGACACACAGGCAGACTGATGGAATTGAATTGAGAGTTCAGAAATCAACCCTGATATCTATGACCAATTGATTTTTAACAATAGTTTCAAGGCCACTGAATCATGAAATACTTGCCTCTTCAATAAGGGGCACTTTTAAAAATGGATAGCCACATGCAAATGATGAACATGGACCCCTACTTCACATGAAAAATTAACTCAAAATGGATCAAAGACTTAAATAAAAGAACCAAAATAATAAAAGTACTAGAAGTAAATATGGGGGAAATTCTTCAGGACCTTGTGGTAGGCAGTGATTTCTTAGACCTTATGCCAAAAGCATGAGCAATATGTAATTTAGATAAACATGACCTCAAAACCTTTTAAAAAGCATGTATCAAAGGACTCTATCATGAATGTAAAATGACAATCTACAGAAAGGGAGAAAATATCTGATGTGCATGTAACATCAAGATCATATAAAGAAATCCAACACCTCAGCAACAGAAAAACTAACAACCCAATAAAGAAAGGAGCAAAAATCTTTCCTAGACATTTATTCAAGGAATATATACAAATGGCCTATAAACATACATGTGTGGGTTTGAAGCTGTAATCTCCTCAAGAACAGCCATGTTCTTTTAACTCAGTCTTCTGAAGGCAGATATTTCGGGGTGGGACTTTTTATTGGATTGTTTCTGTGGAGAGATGACTTACCCAATTGTGGGTGAAATAAATTTATTGGGTCATTTCCATGGATTTGTGACTCCCATGCATTCAACATGGGTCTTAATTCCTTCCTGGAGCCCTTATAAGAGAGAACTCAAAGCTAACACAGAGAACAGAGAGATGAAACCAGGACACTGGTGTTCAGAGTCACAGAAGTAGTTGAGAAAGCCATTTGAATCGAGAAGCTGTGAGAGAGGGACAGCAGACATCAGCAAGTCCCTTTCCATGTGATAGTGAAACCCCAGACATGGTCAATATTTCTTGAAAGAAGGCATCCTCCTGTTGGTGCCTTAACTTAGACATTTTCATGACCTTAGAAATGTAAGTGATAACTTAATAAATCCCCTTTAATGCCAATCCATTTCTGATATATTGAATTCCAGCAGCATTGACAAACTGAGACATGAAAAGATGCTCCACATAATTATCTAATAGTGAATTCAAAATCAAAACTACATGGAGACACCATGTTACACACACTGGAATGTCTGCTATTAAAGTTACAAAAAATAAGTACTGGTGAAGATGTGGAGAAATAAGGACATTTGTTTATTACTAGCAGGAATGTAAAATGATGCACACTGTGGAAAACATTTTGATGGCTCTCAGAAAGTTACACATGGAATTACTTTATAACCAGGCAATCTCATTTATCAGAAATCTGGTTAAAATGAGTGATAAAATATTTTACTATCTTTAGCAGTATTTAGTAAGTTCCATAAGATTTCTCTACATATGATGATGTTGCTTGCAAACAAAGACAGCTTTAATTGCTCCTTTCCAAATAAATAAATATATAAATAAACTGAACTCTTACCTCAAAGGTAAGAAAAGGCAGAGCAAAAATATTTTTAAGATGAGGGATGAAAAAACTATAAGAATATAAATCAATGGAATCAAAATTATATTAAATAGAGAAACTGAATTAAGCAAGCACATGTTCTTTGTGAAACAAAATCACAGTACTGGTAAACTTCTGTCATGATTAACAAAGAAAAAAGTGAAATTTAAAATCACCAATACCTGGAGTAATACAGAAGATTTCAACTGTTGCTACTACAGCAATTGAAATGTAAGGAAAAACAAAAGTAAACTCAAAATGTATCAAACACTGAAATGTAAGAGCTAAAAACTATAAAAGTTTAGAGGAAAGCAAAGGGCTAATTCCTTGTGACCTAGGACTTGGCCATAACTTTTTAGATGTCACCAAAAGCTCAGGCAGCCAAATAAAAATATATAAATAGGATTTCAAAGAATTAAAATGTTTTTACTTTAAAGGACATTATCAAGAAAGTGGAAATGCAGCCAACATAAAGAGAGAAAATATTTTAAAATCATGTATCTGATAATTTATTTGTACGTAGAATGTACAAAGAAATTTTTGAACTCAATAATAAACAAAAACATGACACAATTAAAAATTGACAAAGATCTGAATAAATATTTCTCCAAAATAGGCATATAAATTGTGGATATAAAATGATGATCATCATTAGTCATCAGGAAAATGTAAAATAAACCACAATATGATGCCATTGCATACACATTAAGTTCACTATTATCAAAAAGATAGATAATAAAAGTGTTGCTGAGGATATAGAGAATTGTAACCCATATACAATACTGTTGGTGCAGCACTTAGGAAAATTGTCTGGAAGTTCTTAAAAAAGTCAGTCATAGAATTTCATATGATTTATGAAGTCCTTTCCTATGTATATAACTGAGAGAATCTTTTAAAAATCATATCTTAATGTAATAACTTGTATTCAAATATCTATAACATCATTTAAAAATTTTTTAATTTATTAATTTAAAAAAATTAACAAACAAAAACATTCTTAACATATGATCATTCTGTTCTACATATATAATCAGTAATTCACAATATCATCACATAGTTATGTATTCATCCTCATGATCATTTCTTAGAACATTTGCATCAATTCAGAAAAACAAATAAAAAGACAACAGAAAAAGAAATAAAACAGAAACATAAAAAAAGATTATACATACCACACCCCTTACCCCTCCCTTTCATTGATCACTAACATTTCAAACTAAATTTATTTTAACAGTTGTTCCCCCTATTACTCATTTTTATTCCATATGTTTTACTTGTCTGTTGACAAGGTAGATAAAAGGAGCATCAGACACAAGGTTTTCATAATCACACAGTCACACTGTGAAAGCTATATCATTATTCAATCATCATCAAGAAACATGTCTACTGGAACACAGCTCTACATTTTCAAGCAGTTCCCTCCAGCCTCTCCATTACATCTTGAATAACAAGGTGGTATCTACTTAATGCATAAGAATAACCTCCAGTGTAGGAGTTTAAAGGTTGATGTTTAACCTAAAGCTTACAGACACAAGTCTATGAGGAAATGCAGACATGAGCTTTCAGAATCTGGAACTTCAATAGAAGCTGAGATATGCAGATAAAGCACAATGAGGTGTGGAAGAGACTTATTTAAGGGAAATTAACATTCTAGCCTTAGAAGAATTTACTTCCTGGAACTTGTTTTTGCATTGTATAGCTTTTGCATGCAAACAATCTTTATCACCTTTCTTGCCAGTATATAATTTTGTACTTGGCTGAAAATAAACTTGTCTGAAGACTGATGTCTCTGGATCCCTTGATCCCTTTCTCTCTCTGGTTTTACTTTAACATTCCTTAGGTCATAGCTGTGGCCAACACTCCAGGATAATCTTTCAACTCTGTTTGGAATCTCTCAGCCATTGACAGTTTGTCTCATTTCACTCTCCCCCCTTTTGGTTGAGAAGGTTTTCTCAATCCCTTGATGCTGAGTCTCAGCTCATTCTAGGATTTCTGTCCCACATTGCCAGGAAGGTCCACACGCCTGGGAATCATGTCCCATGTAGACAGGAGGAAGGTGGTGAGTTTGCTTGTTGTGCTGGCTAGAGAGAGAGATGCCACATCTGAGCAACAAAGAGACTCTCTTAGGGGTGACTCTTGGGCCTAAATTTTAGGTAAGCTTGACTTATCCTTTCCAGGGTTAAGTTTCATATGAACAAACCCAAGACTGGAGGCTCAGCCTATAGCCTTGGTTGCCCACACTGCTTGTGAGAATATCAAGAATTCAACTTGGGGAAGTTGAATTTTCCCCCATTCTCACCATTCCCCGAAGGGGACTTTACAAATACTTTACCACTCATTGATCAAATCACTCTGGAATTCATCAGGGCATCACTCTGGATGAACCAATGAAATATCATGGCCTACCCAAGGTTCCATGTACTTATGGTGTTCAACCAAGCTATTTATCTAAGTTATGTTAGGAAATGCACTAGTCAAAATACAAGTTTTGTACCAAATAAACATTTTTTGTTTTAGTTTCACACATAAAGTGAAATTTTAAAATATTAATTACCATCTATTTTCAGTACCCTGCAGTAATGACATTCATTTGTTCTTCCTCATGAAAAAACATATTCAAAATTTGTACAATTAGTCACTATCATTATACACTTTAGGCATTCTTGGATTACAAAACATTCCTAGAATATTTTTGTTTATTTGTTGTTAATTTTTAAAATTAATAAATAAAAAAAATTTAAAAATGATGTTATGAATATTTGAATACAAGTTATTATGTTAAGATATGATTTTTAAAAGATTATCTCAATTATATACATAGGAAAGGACTTCATAAACCATATGGGATTTATTTACCATCTCAGTCTTTATCTTCTATCTTTCTTTCTGATTTCATTTATGCCCCCAGCCCTCCTCTCTCTATCATTCACACATTCAGCTTCATTCAGTGTTTTAACATAATGTATTACAGTTATGTAGTACTTTGCTGTCCATTTATGATATTGGGTAATTGGAACTGAAGGGACACAGATTTGCAACAGGACTGAACATAACATCATCTTTAATAATAGCCAAATGTTGAAGCAATCAAAATTTCCACCGACTCATGGATGAAAGAAATATGGCATATACAAATCATAGAATTTTATTTGGCAATAAAAACTATTGAAGTGCTGATACTGGCTGTAATATGGTGAACATTGAAAGTGGTGCTCTTTCAAACTCCAGGAATATGTGGTCAGATCCCAGGTCTCTACCTTAGATCACCTATTTCAGATCATTAAGGGCCCACTCAGGATAAACACTGCTCCAACCCCAGTGAGGTAAAGGCAGCAGAGGAATCTTAATGACAATAACCTTCTTCAAAACTACAGAAGGGCTGCATTAACCAAGCAAGTGCTGAATTAAGAAAACACAGCTTCTAAAGCCATAAAAGCAGCTCTTGGTACCCTTGCTGGCCACCCCTTTACCCCCTCAACTGAAAAAGATGGAAGCAGCTATCACACACATTGTGGGCACATGGCCCTATTCCAAAGGGAGCTAAGTGGTCCCTGTGTACAAACTGGGTTACATGTACATCAGTGCCAATGTATTGGGTGGATGTCTGAGAGACTGAGACATAGTGGAATCTCAAGCACAACATCCCAGAGGGAAGAGAAGCCTTGCAAACAGTTCAGCCAGTGTGCAAAACAGTTAAGTTAAAATGTCTTGGGACAAAGGACTACTTACTTGAGACACTTGAAAGTGCACCATGGAGTGGTAATAGTTCCATTCCAAAGGGTGGTAGAGGGGACATTCATTTGAACTCCTGTGGACTGTAAATGAAGAATTCTCATTTCTCATGAAATCTCTTGTGAGTATAGAATAAGGAGAAGAAAAAGGCTCCCCAGTTCTGGCTGTGACTCCACACAGACTCAGATAAGCTAGAGATGATTTGGAATTTCTTTGCATCAAACTTATCTGCATGACTGGAGGGCTAAGTTCTGAATAAATGCCACTTCTATAACAGTGACAATTTTCAAAGAGTGCAAGATGCTTTATTCTTTAGTTTGTTTTGATTAGCTCCTTGCATTCAAGAAAATATTTATCATATCAGTAGCTAAATACAAATTTAAGGGACAGCCCAGGGAATAAAACCCAGAGTTGACACTTTAAAATATTAAATGGTGGAGTGTGCAACAAAAGGTTACAAGACAAACCAAGAAACAGGAAATTATGCCTCAACCAATGGAACAAGAAAAATATCCACAAACCATTAATGAAGAGGACTGGACTTTGGACTTATCAGAAGGAAACTTGAAAATAATAAAATTCAGTGTGCTTGAAGAGATAAAGGAAAACATGGAGAAAGAACAACAGAGTATGAGGAAAATGATGAATAAAGAATATGAGAATTTCTGCAGAGAAATAATGTAGTTTAAGAACATAGTAACTGAAATGAGAAATTCTCCAGGTGATTTCAGCAGCTGATTGGAGGTGACAGGAAATATAATCAATGAACTCAAAGACAAGAAACTGAAATGACTCATCTTGAGGAGCAGAAAAGATAAAAGAATGCAAAAGAACCATCAGGACCTAAGAGACCTATGGGACACCATCAATATACACATTAGGGTAGTCCTAGATGGAGAAGGAAGAGAAAAGGGACAGAAGGAATATTCAAAGAAATAATGGTAGAAAAAATACTCAAATTTAATGAAAGATAAATATGTGCACACTCTACAAGCCCAATGAGCACCAAAAAGATCAATTCAAAGAGAAGCATGACCAGACATATAGAAACCAAATTGCCCAACATCAAGGACAGGGAGTTCTGAAAGATGCAAGAACAAAGCAATGAGTTATGTACAAAGGAATCCCCCAAAAGAATAAGCACTGATTTCTCATCAGAAACCATGGAGGCAAGAAAGTAGTGGTACAAAATGCTTAGAGTGCGAAAATGAAACACTTGCCAACCAAAAATTTTATACCCAAAAAGACTATTTCAAAACTGAGGGAGAGATTAAGGCATTACCAGATAAATAAGAGCTGAAAAAAATTGTCACCACAAGACCTGCCTATAAGTAATGTGAACGGAATTTCTTCAGACTGAAAAGAACAACATTACACAATGGATCAACACAGTGTAAAGAAATAAAGACCTTGGGTAAAGAATCAAATGGATAATTTGGATTATTTTATTGTTTTGATTTGTATATAAGTCCAGTTTTTGCTTCATACAAGTGTTAAAATTCAAATGCATAAAAAGTATGATAAACTGATGGTTTAAGGCATACTATGTATAAAGTTCTTTTTCATAAAGTTAGAATGGCCATAGTTCAAATACCCTTAAAGAATAAGGGATAGATCCAAGACGATGTTGAAATTATATAGAGAAGGTTGGATTTAAGAAATGAATAATGGTGCTGAATCATTATACTGATATTTCTTTCAGCTTCCAGTACCTTAGAGCAGCTAGAAATAAAAACCTAAAATTGTGGAATTGTAACCCATACCAAATTCTGAAATCTTTTCTACAACTAATTACTGTTATGTACTTTGAAATTTATTGCTTTTATGCATATGTTATTTAAAGAGAAGGAGGAGTATAAGGAGAAGATAAGATTTAACAAAAGAGTATGATCACATAATTATATTGTAATTTCTGTTGATCTTTAGTGTCTTGGAGCAGCTAGAAAAAAAAATGAAAAATTGTGGAACTGTAACCCATACCAAGCTTTAAAATCTGTCTATAGCTACTTGTTAAAATTTAGTTGGAAATTTATTGCTTTTTTATATATGTTATATTTCACAATAAAAAACACATTAAAAATAAATAAATGCAATGAGTGGGAGAAAAATCAAAGGTGATGATGGAGTTATACAGAGAAGGTAGTGTTTAATAAAGGGATATGGGTGCTAAATCATTATATTGATATTCCTTTTAGTCTCCAGTACCTTAGAGCAGCTAGAAGTAATGACCTAAAATTGTAAAATTGTAACCTTTACCAAACTCTGAAATCTGTTCTACAACTAATTGTTGTGATGTACTTCAAAATTTATTGTTTTTTTATATATGTTATTTTCACAAAGAGAAAATAAGAAGGAGGAATATAACAGAGAATCTAGGATTTGACAAATGAATATGATGGCTGGATCATTATTTTGATGTTTCCTTTGGTCTAAGGTGTTCTGCAGTAGCAAAAGGAAAAAACAAAGAATTGTGGAACTGTAACCTATACCAAACTTTGAAATCTGATCTATAACTACTTGTTGAAATGTACTTGGAAATGTATTGCTTTTTTGTATATATGTTATATTTCACAATTAAAAAAACTTAAAAAATAAAAATATAGAAGTTATATTTCATAAAGAACACAAAGAACGTGGAAGTTCAGAGGAATATAGGAACAGTGTATTGTATCTTACTAAAGATAAGTTGTTATCAAATCAAATATCACTGATTTTCATGTAGAATGTTAAATTTTAACCCCATGGAAACCACAAGGAAAATACATGAAAAAAATATGTTCGGAAAGCAATGTTGAGAGTCTCAAAATGCTTCAATACAAAAAGCCAAATAAGTATAGAAATAGGTATTACCAGGAGAATTGTGGGTCAAAAAATGAAAAAACTTACAAACACAACAAATCCAAATGAAAAAGAAAGCCCAGCATTATCAGTGGTTACCTTAATTGTGTATTAAATGGATTAAGCTCTCTGTTAAAAAATCAGAGATAGACAGAGTGAATAAAAAAAAAATCATGATCAACTATATGATGTTTACAAGTGACTCACATTAAATTAAGAAATAAAGTAAGTGGAAAATAAAAGGATGAAAAAAAATCTGTGCAAGTAGCAACCAAAAGAATATGGTGGTGCTACACCAACATCAGATAAAATAGGCTTCATGTCAAAAATTATTATGAGGGGTAAAGTGGATCACCATTTACTGATAAAGGGGTCCAATCACCAAGAAGACACAACAAGTATAAATATATATGTAAATAACAGCAGAGTCACAAAATATATTAAGAAAATATTGACATTAGTAATGGATTTCAATGCCCATATTTAATCACAGAAATAACATCAGAACAATAGATAAATAAGAAAACGGAAGAGTTGAAAAATACTTAAAACCAGCTAGACCTAACAGACATTTATAGAACATTTTAACAAACAGCAGAAGACTACATATTCTTCTTTAGTGAACATGGATAATACTCCAAGATAGACCATATATTGAGTCACAAAACAAGTCTCAATATAGTAAAACAATTTGAAATCATACAATATATATTCTCTCAAAACAATGGAATCAAACTAGAAATCAATAACAGAGGGAGAAATAGAAAATTAATAAATATGTGGCAATTAATTTAATCTACAAAATGTAGATGTAAAAATAAGTCAAAAAAGAAATGAAGAAATTAATAGAGGCAAATGAAAATGAAAACAACACACCAATAAGAATGAGATGCAATAAAGTCAGTGCTGAGAGGGAAATTTACAGCTCTAATGGCTTACATTCAAAAAAAGAAATCTCAAATCAGACACATTACATTGAAACTGGAGGATCTAAACCCTAAAGAACAACTAGGGCTCTAAGTTTCTAGAAAGTTCTATGCACTATGATTATTTTTCAGAAATCTGCAACCTCCAGATGGGTTAGTAGGCCAGATTAGTCTTGAAACACAGATGGCCAATCTCTCCAGAACATCAACTAGTTCTATGCCCCTATCCCATATTATCAACAACCCTTTACAACATGAAAAAGTTAGAATAGGCATAGCCCAAAATGCTTCTAAAGACCAGGAAGTAGAACAAAGGAGAAGGAGGAATTATAAGAGAGAAGATAGGATTTATGAATGAATATGACTTTTGAATCATTATATTGATATTTATTTTGGTCTCTAGTGTCTTGGGGCAGCTAGAAGGGAAAACCTAAAATTGTGGAACTGTAACCCATCCAAAACTCTGGAATCTTTTCTATAACTACTTGTTACAATGGGCTTTGAAATGTATTGCTTTTTTGTATAGATGTTATATTTCACAATAAATAAATGTTTAGAAAAACAAACTAGAGGATCTAGAGAATGAAATTATGAAACACAAACTGAGTAAAAGGTAGGAAATAACAAAGATTATGACAGAGATAAATGAGCTAATTTAAAAAAAATAGAAAGAATCAATAAAACCAAAAGTTGATTTTTTGAAAAGATCAATAAAATTGACAAACTGTTAACTAGAGTGACCTAGAAAAAAAGAGAGGACACAAATAAATAAAATAAAAAGTGAAAAGAGGGACATTATTGTCTACCACACAAAAATACAAAGGTGTATAAGAGGATACTAAGAAAAATTGTATGCAAAAAAAATTGGCTAATCTACACAAATTGGACCATATCCTGGAAACACGCAAGCTACCTCCACAGATTCAAAGCTGTTTCTAATGCTTTGCTAATGCTTCCAGAATGCTATATATCAGAAATAGATTGGTTTTTGAAAAGGATATTAATTATATAACAAGTTACAATTCTAAAGCTGTGAAATTATCTATCTTAAGGCATGAATATTAGGATCATTCTTCACTCAAGAAGGGCCAATCATGTCTGGGATTTCTCTGCCATATGGAAAGGCACATTGGGCTCCTCACAGTTTCTGATTTCAAAAGTCTTTCTCAGCTTTTGATGTCTCCAACAGTGTTCCTCTTCTGAATTTCTAAATGTCTGTTTTCTCTTAAAGTACTCCAGTAAATGGATTAAGACCCATTTTGAACGTGCAGGGTCATATCTCCATGGAAAAAACTTAATCAAAAGGTCCCCCAAACAATTGGGTGGTTCACATCACCATGGATACAACCTAATCAAAAGATCCCATGCAACAGCAAGTCTGCCCCCAGAAGATTGGAGCAGAAGGGGATGGCTTTTCTGGGGTACATTACAGTTTCAAACCAGCACAATGACCAACTAGAATATCTCAACAAACCAATAACTGGGTAAACAGATTGACTTAGTAATTAAAAAAAAAACTTCCCAACAAAGAAATGCCCAAGACCATATTAATTCACAGCTGAATTTCACCAAACATTCCAAGAAGAATTAACAAGTACCCTGTTCAAAGATTTCCAAAAATTTGAAGAGCAATGAACATTACCAAATTTATTTTATGAGACCAGACTCAGTTTAATACCAAAAGAAAGAAAAAGATACCATAGGGGAAGAAAAATGCAAGCAATAGCCACTATGAATATAGATGCAAAAGCCCTCAAAAATACTAGAAAACCCAATCCAACACTACATCATAAGAACTATATGGTTTTATGAAGTGAGACTTATCTCTAGTATGTAAACTTGATTCAATTAATGTAATACATCACATTAACATACAGAAGGAAAAAATCCTCATGATCATCACAATTGATGGAGAAAAGGCATTGGACAAAATCTAGTACCCTTTCCTTCTAAAAACACTTAAGAAACAAGGAATATAATGAAACTTCCTTATCATGATAAAGAGTAAATACGAAAAGTCCACAGCTCACATTAAACTTAATGGTGAAAGACTGAAGCTTTCCCTCTGAGATCAGGAACAAGACAAAGATGCCCAAAGATGCCCACTGTCACCACTATTATTGCAACTTTGTACAGGAGGTTCTTGTGAGAGAAGTTAAGCAAGACAAAGAAATAAAGGACATTCTAATTTGAAAGGACAAAGTAAAACTTTCCCTATTTGCAGATGATATGAACTGATATACAGATAATCCCGAAAAAATCCTCAACAAAATTGCTAGATGAAATAAATGGATTCAGCAAAGTGGTGGGGTACTAGATCAACACCTAAAACTCAGTATGTTTCTACATAAACCCAATGAACAATTGGATAGAGAAATCAAGAAAAATATTACATTTACAATAGCAAGTAAAAGAGTCAAATATCTAGGAATAAATCTAAAAAAGGATGTAAAGGTCTTCTATACAGAAAACTACAAAACATTGCAAAAATAAATGAAAAAAGACCTAAATAAATGTAAGGACATTCTATATTCATGGATTGGAAGAATAAATATATTAAGATGTCAATATTACTCAAGGCAATTTGTGGATTCAATGCTATTGCAATAAAAATTGCAAAAACTTCCTTTGCATAAATGGAAAGGCCAATCCTCAAATTCATATGGAAATATAATGAGCCCAGAATAGCCAAAGTCTATTAAAAACTTAATAAAAAAACTAAAGTATTCAAAATAGCATGGTACTGGCAGACCTATACACTGACAGAATAGAATTGAGAGCTCAGAAATCCACATTCATATTTATAGTCAAGTGATTTTTGAACAAGGGGACAAAACCCACAAAATTAAGAATTAATAGTCTCTTCAAGAAATGGTGCTAATAAAACTTGTCCCATATTTGTGAAAAAAAAAAGGAGGATCCCTTTCTCATGTCATATACAAAAAGAGTTAAAAATGGATTTAAAAAAATGGATCAAAGACTTAGCATGAGGTAGAACTTTCAAACTCCTAGAAGATAGCATAGGGAAGAATCTTCAGGACATTGTGTTTTAGGCAATGGTTTCTTAGACTTTACATGTAAAACAAAACCAACAGAGGAAAATGTACATAAATGGGACCTCATCAAAATTAAATACTATTGCTCCTCAAAAGCTTTTTCATGACTGTACAATGAAAAACCTACACAATGGGAGAAAATGTTTAGAGAGCACATACTTGATAAAGGATTAATATCCAGAATAGGAAAAAAAAGTCACTCTAATTAATGACAAAATACAAACAATCCAGTTTAAAAATGGGCAAAATATTTGAACAGACATTATTCTCTCCAAGAAGATGCATTTTGGCAAGTGGTCAGAAAGCACATGAAAATCTGCTCAATATCATTAGTCAACAGCAATATGTATATTAAAGCCACAATCACATACAATTTTACAACCATTAGTATGGCTGGTATTGAGGAAAATGTAAAACAACAAATATTGGAGAGGATGAAGAGAAATAGGAATACTCATTCATTATTGGTGGCATAAAATGGTACAGCCACTGTGGAATAGAGTTTAGAAGTTCCTAAAGAAGCTAAATATAAAACTAACATATGTTCTGACAATCCCACTACAAGATACATACTCAAAAGAATTGAAAGCAGAAACTTGAACAGATATTTGCATATGGATATTCATAACAGTATTGTCAGAATTTGCCAAAATATGGAAGTAACCCAAGTTTCTAGTAATCTGAATAGATAAATACATGTATATATACATGCGATATTATTCCACTGTATAAAGAATGAAGTTTTGATACATGCAACAGCATGGATGAAATTTGAAGACATCATATTGAGTGAAATAATGCAGAAAGAAAGGGCTAAATGTTGTATGCTAAATGTATGCATATGAGTATAAGAAAACTCAGTGAGTCATAATGTAGAAAATAGGTTACCAGAGGACAGGATAGGAGTAGGGAATTGTGAGTTTTATGCTTAAATTGTACAGAGTTTCTATTTAGGTTGATTACAAAGCTTTGTTAATGAATGCTGGTGTTGGTGGCACAATATTGTGATCATAATTAGTGACACTGAATTACATATTTGAATATAGTAGATGCTGGTGTTGGTAGCACAATACTGTGATCATAATTAGCGACACTGAATTACATACTTGAATATATTAAAAGGGAAACTTCAGGTTTATATATGTTACTAGAAAAAATTAAATATGGACGTTATAACACAAATTATGAACCCAATTGTAAATGATGGAATATATAGTTAACAGTATAATTATACAAATATTCTTTCATAAATTTTAACAAATGTGCCATACTAATTCAAGGTTGTTATAATAGGGTGTTATATGAGAACTCTGTTTTCTGTTTTATGCATGATTTTTCTGTTAATGTACAATTCTCTTTAAAAAAACTCAACCAAGATGAAACAGGGAATTCCATAGCTAGTAGAGCACACTATCTATATAAAAATATCTTCCCAAAAAAAGGTTGTCCAGAACCATATGAGTTCACTTGAGAATTCAATCAAATATTTATAGACAAATTAATGCCAACTTTACATAAACTTTTTCAGAAAATAATGGAGGATGGATCACTTCCAAACTCTTGTATAGGGTCAGTATTAACCTGATCCCTAAACAAAGGTCAGTATTAAACTGATCTCTAAATAAGGTTCAGTATTAACCTGATCCCCAAACTTTACATAAACTTTTTCAGAAAATAATGGAGGATGGATCACTTCCAAAACCTTGTATAGGGTCAGTATTAACCTGATCCCCAAACAGTGCTTCAAACAACAACAAACAAACAGACCACCAACTCCAATGAACTGTGGTGCAAAATCCTGAACAAATGTCAAGAAACCAAATTTAACAATACAAAATAAATATATACTATGACCAAATAGGATTCAATTCATTTTTGCAAGCCTGGATAAATATTCAAATGTAATCAAGTATTCTACTGTATCAGCAAAAAATGTAGAATAATCATATTAAATGAATAAAGACAGCAAAAGCATTTGAAAAATCCAACACATTGAAAATAAACACTATTTTAAGCATTGAGGGGATAATCTGAACTTGATAAAGGGCATCACAAAAATTCTAAAGTTATCATCATATTTCATATTGACTACTTTCCTGTAAAATCAGGAACAAGACACAGATGTCCTCTTCACCATTTTTATTCAACTTATTCCTGGAAGCTCTATTTACTACAATAAGGCAAGAAAAAAATAAACATCACTATATATTGGCAAATAAGAAATATAATACCTTATTTTTTGCAATCGATATGAGTATACATAGAAAATTCCAAGCATTCTAGAAAATGAAATATCTTACCACTGGTAAGTGAATTCAGCAAGGTCACTGGATATATTATAATCACACAAAAAACAATCACTTTGCTATGAAACAATGAAAAGCAGAAACCAAAATTAAAAACACAGTCTCATTTACAATCACATAATAGGTAAAAATCTTAGCTATATATAATTAACAAATTTGACAAAATGTGTATCCTGAAAATTACAAAATGCTGATGAAAGAAATCAAATAACTTCAATATCACTTTCATGGCTTGGAAAAATCAACATAGTAAAGAGTTGATTCTCCCTAAATTGATCTTAAGGTAATTCCTAAGAAAATCCAAGCAAGTATTCTTTGTGCCCGTAGAATTATTCTGAAATCTGTATTGAAATGCATGGGGCAATCCAATAGCTAAACAGTTGTGAAAAAATACTTGAAGAATTATTCTACCACTCATAGTAATACAGTTTTAGTAAACTATCTTGAACATGAAGAGCATGCAATACACTGCTGTACGTATTTCCACATTCCCCAAATGCAACAATGATATTCTGTTTGCCATAGACCTCACCCCTAACCTCCCCATGCTGCCCAGGTCTGGGGTTCTTCTAGGATTCTGATTTTTAAATTTCTAATATAAGCCTGAGTCATTATAACTATTGAATCATGAGACAATTGTGAAAAATGTATTAAAAAGTCAGAAAAGAATGGTTGAAAAAATTTTAAGATGCAAAAAGCAAAACTTTAGAGCTTTTTGAAGAAAATGTACAAATATCCTTATGCTCTTGGGGTAGAGATGTATTTCCTGAACAAGACAAATTAGACAATGTTGATATACCAACTGTTAACTTATAGAATTCCTTCAGTGAAAAACACTAAAAGAGCAAAGAAATGGTAATTCACAAAGTGGTAAAAGAATTTGAAGTATTTATTACTGAAAAAATTGATTGGTCTTCATAATTAAATTGGGAAACCAGAAAGACATAAGAAAAGGACAACATGTACATTTTATTGAATAAAGCAAAAATCATGGCAATAGTTTCATGGAAGAGACAAGAAATACAATAAGAAAGGGGCAACATCTAGATTTTATTGAATAAAATAAAATCATGAGAAAGAGTTTCATAGAAGATGAATAAAAGCTGCCAATATGTATCTGAAATAGTTCTCAAATTCACTATTAATTAGAGAAATGTAAATCAAAACAACAGTGAAGTACTTTAGCACATTCACTATATTGTCCCAAAATAAGAAATTAAAAATTTCAGGTATTGACTATTATATGTTTTACTGAGAATTTTTACATACTCATTGTGTTACTGTAGCTTGAGAAGCCATTTAGGAAAACAAGTTGGCATTATTTGTAAATTTCAACTTAGCATAACAAGGCAAAGTGATGTAAATCACAGGTGTAGATATATATATATATATATAATTATTTTTCATACACAAATATCTTCCATACATAGTGTACAATCAATGGATCAAAATATCATCACATAGTTGTGCATACATCATCTGATGAACACTTGCAATACCCCAGAAAAATTAATAAAATGAAAAAAGATAAAACTCCTACATACCATACACCTTACCCCTCCCTTACATTGACTACTAGTATTTCCATCTACCCAATTTGTTTTACCCTTTGTCCCCCTATTATTTATTTATTTATATCCATTTTTCCTCATATGTCCATACCATGGATAAAAGGAGCAACAGACACAAGGATGTCACAATCCCACAGTCACATTATAAAAGTTATATCTTTGTATAATTGTTTTCAAGAATCAAGGCTACTGGACCACAGCTTAATGGTTTCAGGTACTTTCCTCCAGCCACTCCAAAACACCATAAATTAAAAAGGGATATCTTTATAATGCATTAGAATAACCTCTAGGATAACCTCTTTACTCTGAAACCTCTCAGCCAGTGAAACTTTATTTTCCCTTATTTCTCTCTTCTGCCTTTTGGTCAGGAAGCCTTTTTCAATTACTTGATGCCAGATTCCAGCTTAATCCAAGATTTTTAGCCAATGTTGCTAAGGAGATTTACACCACTGGGAGTCATGTTCCACTTAGTGGGGAGGGTAGTGATCTCACCTGCAGAGTTGGCTTAGAGAGAATGTGGACACATCTGAGCAATAAAAGAGGTCTCTGGGGATGACATTTAGGCCTAATTTTAAGTAGGTTTAGCATATCCTTTGCAGGAATAAATTTCATAGGGGCAAACCCCAAGATCCAGGGTTCGACCTATTGACTTCTTTGCCCCCACGGCTTGTGAGAATATTAGAAATTCTCCAAATGGGGAAGTTGAATATTTTCTCCTTTCTCCCAAGTCCCACAAGGGACCTTGCAAACATTTCTTTATTCACTGCCCAAATTATTCTGAGATTTATTGGGGCACTACACTAACATAGACAAACAAACAATTTCTTATGCCTTTTTCAAGGTTCCATGTAATTATGGTTTTCAACTAAACTGATCATACAAGTTAAATTAGGAAATGCACTACCCAAAATATAAATTTTGCACCAAATATATATATCTCCCTTTGGTCTCACACAGAAGTTGAAGTTTTAAAATATGGATAATATCATACTTTACCCAGTCTTCTGATTTATCTTTTTATTATCCAGATCAGCTTCATACATATCTCTACTTGTTGTCTGATCACTTCTTCAACTTTTTAAACAGTTGCTGCATGGGGTAATTTCAAAGCTTCAGAGTTCTTAATCTGAGTCTCAGGTGTTTCTGGGAAAAGCCAGGTCATATACAGAGAGCTCAGTATCTCAGAATTTAGAATTAAAGTTACACCTCCTGAATATATGTGAATGCTGTAAGAGCTTACAATCTAGGACCCTTTACAATAAGCCCCAACCTGAAATCATGCTGTATTTCACTGAATTATTATATTATAATTAGTCCATATGATTGAAGCATAATAATATTTGTCTTTTTTTTCTGACATTTCATTCAACACAGAGATCTTGAGGTTCATTCATCAAGATGTATCACTTACAACTTCATTACTTCTTGTGGCCATGCATTAGTCCATTGTATGTATACACCATAGTTCCCTCTTCCATTCCTCAATAATTGTACCCTTAGGCCACCTCCATTCATTGTGGATCATGAACACAGCAGCCCTCCACGGTGGTTGTACAATTTTACATTCCCACCAACATTGCATAAGTGTACCTCTTTCTCCACATTCTCTTCAGCACTTGTGGTTTCGTGTGTTTTTTTAATATTGGCCATTCTAGCAGTGTGTTGGTTTGAAAGGATGTATGTACCCTAGAAAACCATGTTTTAATCAAAATCTCATTTCATAAAGGTAGAATAATCCCTATTCAGTATTGTATGTTTGAATCTGTAATCAGATCATCTCCCTGGAGATGTGACTTAATCAAGAGTGGTTGTTAAACTGGATTAGATGATGACATGTCTCCACCCATTTGGGTGGGTCTTGATAAGTTTCTGGAATCCTGTAAAAGAGGAAGCATTTTGGAGAATGAAAGAGATTCAGAGAGAACAGAGAATGCTGTAGCATCAAGAAGCAGAGAGATGAAGAAGAAAGATGCCTCCTGGGGATCTTCATGAAACAGGAAGCCAGGAGAGAAAGTTGACAGATGACACTGTGCTCACCATGTGCCTTCATGGATGAGAGAGAGACCCTGAACTTCATCAGCCTTCTTGAACCAAGGTATCTTTCCCTGGATATCTTTGATTGGACATTTATATAGACCTGCTTTAATTGGGACATTATCTCAGTCTTAGAACTATAAACTAGCAACTTATCAAATTTCCTCTTTAAAAAGCTATTCCAGATGTCAATTTGACTTTTGGGTCAAGATGGCGGCTTAACAACATGCGCGTTTTACTTCGTCCTCCAGAACAATTACTAAATAACCAGAAACAGTACAGAACAGCTCCTGGGTCCATGTCAGTGACCAGACACACAGCATACCCGAGTCTGGGCCAGTTGGACAGGCTGCGAGCACCCCCCAGAACCATGAGTTCCCAAAGCTGCTGTGGCCAGCGCCCCTCCCCCACTGGCCGCTTCCCAGAGGGGAGAGGAAAGGACTTTACCAGCAGCAGGGACTGGGCATAATCAGACGCCAATTGTGGAAATAATTAACAAATTCTGACTACTAAAAATAGGGCCCCAGCTTAGGTGAACCTGATCAAAGCGGAGGTTTCTCATTTTTGCCCAGGGGACAAGGGGGCAGGACTGACAGAAAAAAGAATAAAAAAAGAAGGAAACAGAAGTTTTTGTGGCTGTGTATCTACAAAGGCTTGACTGCCTCTGGATATAGCAGCAGGACTTTTCAGGCTGCAACTGCCCCAGGCATAGGCAGAAGTGAGTTCTTTTGGGGGCTTGTCTGGTGCCTGTGCCTTCCCCAGGGGAGGGGTGAAGCCCAAGTCAGGTGGAATCCCTCCATCAAGGAACAGACACCAGGGCTTGGTAATTTGAAGCCATTAAAACCAGCCTAGAACCTCTCCTCTGCCTCCACCATGCCCCCAGCAGGGAGAGTCTGCTAAAGTTAAAGGTACCACATCATCTTATGCTGGTGGGACCTGCAGGCAGACAAGTGCCACACACAAGGCAGGATAAGAAAAACAGAGTCCAGACACTTCACAGGAAAGTCTTTCAACCTGCTGGGTCTCACCCTCAGGGAAAACCAATGCAGGTGACTCTTTCCTCCTGATAGGAGGCCAGTTTGGTCTGGAAAAATCTGGCTGGGGTCTATAATATCTAAGTAGACCCTCCTAAGTGTGTGTGGAGGGGAAGGCACCACACAAGCAGGGCAAGAAACAAGAAAACAAGAACTGAAAAATTCTCCTCTGTTAAACAAAACTTAAGCTAAAGGTCCAGATAAAGTTGAATGGACTGTCAAAGAACAGATAGACAACAAATTCATCCATCAAGAAAACCCCAGATAAAGAAGTGAAAGCAATCTCCAGAATAAACTAATTTAGGTAATTAAATGCCTAGACACCAGCAAAAAATAACAAATCACACTAGGAAAATTGAAGATATGGTCCAGTCAAAGGAACAAACCAACAATTCAAATGACATACAGGAGCTGAAACAATTAATTCAGAATGTATGAACAGACATGGAAAACCTCATCAAAAACCAAATCAATGAATTGAGGGAGGATATAAAGAAGGCAAGGAATGAACAAAAAGAAGAAACTGAAAATCTGAAAAAACAAATCACAGAACTTATGGAAATGAAAGACACAGTAGAAGAGACAAAAAAAAAAAACAGTGGAAACTTACAGTGGTAGATTTCGAGAGACAGAACATAGGATTTCAAAACTGGAGGACAGAACATCTAAAATCCAACTAGAAACAGAAACTATAGGAAAAAAAAAGGAAAAATATGAACAGGGACTCAGGGAATTGAAAGACAATATGAGGCTCACAAATATACGTGTTGTGGGTATCCCAGAAGGAGAAGAGAAGGGAAAAGGAAGAGAAAAACTAATGAAGGAAATTATCACTGAAAATTTCCCAACTCTTATGAAAGACTTAGAATTACAGATCCAAGAAGTGCAGTGCACCCCAAAGAGAATAGATCCAAATAGACATACTCCAAGACATTTAATAATCAGAATGTCAGAGGTCGGAGAGAAAGAGAGGATCCTGAAAGCAGCAAGAGAAAAGCAATCCATCACATACAAGGGAAGCCCAATAAGACTATGCATAGGTCTTCCAGTAGAAACCATGGAGGTGAGAAGACAGTGGGATAATATATTTAAATTATTACAAGAGAAAAACTGCCAACCAAGAATTCTATATCCAGCAAAACTGTCCTTCAAAAATGAGGGAGAAATGAAAACATTTTCAGACAAAAAATCACTGAGAGAATTTGTGACCAAGAGACAAACTCTGCAATAAATACTAAAGGGAACACTAGAGACAGATATGAAGACAGAAGAGAGAGATGTGGAGAAGAGTGTAGAAAGGAAGACTATGAGTAAAGGTAAAAAGAAGGAAAATTATATATGACATATAAAATCCATAAGGCAAAATGTAGAAGAAAGTACTACCCATGCAGTAATAACACTGAATGTTAATGAATTAAACTCTCCAATCATAAGACATAGTCTGGTAGAATGGATTAAAAAACAGGACCCGTCTATATGCTGTCTCTACTCAAAGGACACGAGGCCAAGGACACAAATGGACATTTACACATCAATATTTATAGCAGCATTATTAACAATTACCAAGAGATGAAAACAGCCAAAACGTCCTTCAACAGACAGTTGACTAAACAAACTGTGACATTTACATAAGATGGAATATTATGCAGCTGTACAACAGAATAAAGTTATGAAGTATATATCAACATGAATGGACCTTAAGGACATTATGCTGAGTGTGATTAGCCAGAAACAAAAGGACAAATACTGTATGGTCTCACTGATATGAACTGACATTAGTGAATAAATTTGGAATATTTCCTTGGTAACAGAGACCATCAAGAGAGAGAAATAGGGTAAGATATTGGGTAATTGGAGCTGAGGTGATACAGATTGTGCAACAGGACTGAACATAAAAACTCAGAAATAGACAGCACAGTACTACCTAACTCTAATGTAATTATGTTAAAACACTGAATGAAGCTGCATGTGAGAATGATAGAGGAGGGCTGGGGACATAAATGAAATCAGAAAGAAAGATAGATGGTAAAGATTGAGATGGTACAATCTAGGAATGCCTAGAGTGTATAATAATAGTGAAATGTACAATGTACAAATTTTAAAAATGTTTTTGCGTGAGGAAGAACAAAGGAATGTCATTATTGCAAGGTGCTGAACATAGATGATAATTAATACTTTAAAATGTCACCTTATGTGTGAGACTAAAGCAAAAAATGTTTATTTGTTACAAAATTTATATTTTGACTAGAGCATTTCCTAATATAACTCATGTGGATAGTTTGATTGAATGTCATAAGTACTTGGAATCTCAGGTAGGACATGCGATTTTGTTGGTTTGTCCAGAGTGATGCCCTGATGAATCCCAGAGTGATTTGATCAGTGACTGGAAAAGTATTTGGAAGCCTCCTTTGGGGAATGGTGAGAGTGGGGAGAAATTCAACTTCCCCAAGTTGAATTTTTTATATTCTCACAAGCAGTGTGGACAACCAAAGCTATAGACTGAGTCCCCAGTCTTGGGGTTTGTTCATATGAAGCTTAACCCCACAAAGGATAGGTCAAGTCTACTTAAAATTTAGGCCTAAGAGTCACCCCCAAGAGAACCTCTTTTGTTGCTCAGATGTGGCCTCTCTCTCTCCAGCCAACATGATGAGCAGTCTCACCACCCTCCTCCTCTCTGCATGGGACATGACTCCCAGGGGTGTGGACCTTCCTGGCAATGTGGGACAGAGATCATGGAATGAGTTGAGACTCAGCATCAAGGGATTGAGAAAAACCCTAGAATGAGTGGAGAATTAACATCAAGGGATTGAGAGAACCTTCTCGACCAAAGGGGGAAGAGTGAAATGAGACTAAGTGTCAATGGCTGAGAGATTCCAAACAGAGTTGAGAGGTTATCCTGGAGGTTACTCGTATGCATTAAGTAGATATCACCTTGTTGTTCAAGATGTAGCAGAGAGGCTGTAGGGAACTGCCAGAAAATGTAGAGCTGTGTTCCAGTAGCCATTTTTCTTGATGATGATTGAACAATGATATAGCTTTCACAATGTGACTCTGTGAATGTAAAAACCTTGTGCCTGATGCTCCTTTTAGCTATTATATCAACAGAAGAGTAGAACATATGGAATAGAAATATATAATAGGGGGAACAAATGTTAAAATAAATTTAGTTTGAAATGCTAGTGGCAAATGAAAGTGAGGGGTAAGGGGTATGGTATGTATAATCTTTTTTTTCTCTGTTATCATTTTATTTATTTTTCTGTTGTCTTTTTATTTCTTTTTCTAAATCGATGTGAATGTTCTAAGAAATGATAAATATGCAACTATGTGATGATATTAAGAATTACTGATTGTATATGTAGAATGGAATGATATCTTAATGTTTTGTTTGTTAATTTTTTTAATTAATAAAAAAGTTAGTAAAAAAAAAAGCTATTCCATTTCTGGTATATTGCATTCAGGCAGCTAGCAAACTAGAACAGATTTTGGTACCAGATGTGTGGTGTGCTGCTGCAGTTTTCAGGTACTAAACATGTTGTTGGAATGGCTTTTTAAATGGATAAAGGGAAGATCCTGGAAGAGTTGTAAAAAAACTCAATAGACAAGGCCTAGAATGCTTTGAAGAGACTTTTAGTAGAAATGTGGACTCTATAGACACTTCTGATAAGCCTTAGGCAGAAATGAGGCACCAGTTATTCTAAACTGGAAGGAAGGTCACCCTTGTTTTAAAATAGCAGATAACCTAGCAAAATTGACTAGTGGATTTGGTTGGAAGGCATATTTTAAAAGTCATGAACTTGGATATTTAGCAGAAGAGATCTCCAAATTGAATGTGGGAAGTGCAGCCTGGTTTTTCCTTGCAGCTTATAATGAAATATGACAGGAGAGAGATAAGCTGAGAACTGAACTCTTGCATACAAAGAAACTAGAAATTGATGTTCTTCAAAATTCTGGGCTTCCAGGAATGGAGAACCCAGAGAATAGTGCCCCATGTGAAGATTTAGCCAAATGTGGAACCAGTCAGCCATTTCAGAGAAAGCCAGGATTGGGCATGGAGTTATTCAGGAAGGATTTGTGAAAACTACTTATGTCTGATGGGCATGATCCAAGGCTACTGCCTAGAAAGCCAATGAGAGTGCTGTGTGACCTGTATAAACAGAGCCTGTCTGGACTGAGGGTTTCAGATAAAGGACACATTGGAGGAAAAATAACTTCAGAGGCAAAGCCATGGAGGCTGCGGTCTGAAGTCAAGAAGCTTTGGGCCAGGAGAGCAGACCCACTCAAGCCCATAGAGAGGGTGAGTTTGTCCCAAAGGCAGAGGATGGGCCTTCCACCTCATTGTGGTGGAAGAGTCATGCCACCTCAGACTTTGCAGAGGGTGAAGCACATTCCTTGGGGTTTGGGGAGAACCTGGCTGCCACCACAAGGAGGGGTTGAGCATGTCCCCCTAATGTGGCAGAGAGCCCTGGTGCAGCCCTGACGTTTGGAGAGAGTGGAGCCAAGAAAAAGGCGGTCTCCCCAAAGTCCCCCAAGGTTGCATTCAAAGAGCAAGCCACTGTGTAGGCCCTTGGAACAGGTGGGACTGCCACTTTCTAAAGCCCTGATGATGAATGACTCTCAGACTTTGAATTCTAATGGACTTTGCCCTGAAGGCTTTTGAAACTGCTTAGGTCCTGTGACACCTGTGTTCCTCCCTCCCTATGTAAATGGTTATATGTATCCTATGAATGTTCCTCCTTTGTATGTTGGGAGCAAATCATTTGTTTTGAGTTTTCATAGGTCCAGAGCCAGAGGAGAACCTTGACTTAGAACAGACCTTACCTGTAACTATCTTTGATAGGAGTTTGTACTGTTTCTAACTTTGTATTTCATTTGTATTGCTACTGAAATGGTTTAAGGATTTCTGATATTGTTATGAAATTAATGCATTTTGTATATGGGGAAAATATGTCTTTTTTAGGGTCCAGAGGGTGGAATGTGCTTGTTTGAAAGGGTATATGTACCCTAGAAAAGCCATATTTTAATCAAAATCCTATTTCATAAAGATAGAATAATCCCTATTCAATACTGTATGTTTGAAACTGTAATCAGACCATCTCCCTGGAAATGTAATTCAATCAAGAGTGGTTGTTGAACTAGATTAAGTGATGCTATGTCTCCACCCATTTGGGTGGGTCTTGATAAGTTTCTGGAGTCCTAAAAAAGAAGAAACATTTTGGAGAATGAAAGAGATTCAGAGAGAGCAGAGAATGCTGTAGCACCATGAAGCAGAGAGATGAAGAAGGAAGATGCCTCCTGGGGATCTTCATGAAACAGGAAGCCAAAAGAGAAAGCTAGCAGATGATACTGTGCTCACCATGTGCCTTTCCAGCTGTGGGAGAAGCTGTGACTGTGTTCACCATGTGCCTTCATGAATGAGAGAGAGACTCTGAACTTCTTGAACCAAGATATCTCTCCCTGGATACCTTTGATTGGACATTTCTATAGACTTGCTTTAATTGGGACATTATCTCAGCCTTAGAACTCTAAACTAACAATTTATTAAATTCTCCTTTCTAAAAGCCAGTCCATTTCTGGTATACTGCATTCAGGCAGCTAGCAAACTAGAAGAAGTGGTGTGAGATGATATCTCATTGTGCTTTTGATTTGCATCTCTCTAATAACCAGTGAAGTTGAGCATATTTTCATATGCCTTTTACCCACTTGTACTTCTGCTTCTGAGAAGTACATGTTTTTGTCTTTTGCCCCATTTTTAATTGAGTTGCTTGTCTCTTTGTTATTGATTTGAAGAATCTCTTTACATATTCTGGATGCTAAACCCTTTTCTGATAGGTGGTTTTCAAATACTGTCTCCCATTGTGTAGACTGCTTTTTTATTTTCTTGACAAAGTTCTTTGATGCACAAAGTGTTTAATTTTGAGGAGTTCCCATTTAACTATTTCTTTCTTAAATTCTTGTTCTTTGGGTGTAAGGTCTAGGAAACTGCCTCTTCATATGAGTTTTATAAGATATTTCCCTTCATTTTCTTCTAAGCATTTTATGGTCTTAACTCTGAAGTTTAGGTCTTTTATCCATTTTGAGTGAATTTTTGTATAAGGTCTGAGATATGGATGCTCTTTCTTTTGTTTACATATGGATATGCAGTTCTTCAAGCACCATTTATTGAAGAAGCTTCTCTGTTCCAGGTGAGTTGGCTTGACTGCCTTATCAAATCTCAATTGTCAGTAGATGAGAGGATCTATTTCTGAACATGCTATTCCATTCCATTGGTCAGTACATCCATCTTTCTGCCGGTACCATACAGTTTTGACCACTGTAGCTTTGTAATGTGATTTAAATCAGGTAATGTGAGACCTCCCACTTCATTTATCTTTATCAAGATATTTTTAATCTGTTAAGATCACCCTGCTCTTCCAAATGAATTTGACTATAGGTTTTTCTCTTTCTGCAATGTAAATTTTGGGGATTTTAAATGGTATTGCAGTGAGTCTATAAATCAATTTAGGTAGAATTGGCATCTTAAATAGATTTAGTCTTCTGGTCCATGAACATGATATACCCTTCCATTTATTTGGGTCTTTCGTGATTTCTTTTAGAAATTTCTTGTAGTTTTCTGTGTATAGGTCATTTGTATACTTATTTAAATTTATTCCTAAATATTTTATTCTTTTGATTGCTTTTTTCTTGATTTACTCCTCAGATTTCTCATTACTAGTGTATAGAAAGCTACTGATTTTTGTGTGTTGATCTTGTACCCTGCCACTTTGCTGTACTCGTTTATTAGCTCTGGTAGCTTTTCTGTGAATTTTTTGGGATATCAACATATAGAATCATATTATTCACAAACATTGAGAGTTTTACTTCTTCCTTTCCATTTTGGATTCCTTTTATTTACTTTTCTTGACTAATTGCTCTGGCCAGAACTTCCAGAACAATGTTGAATAACGCTGTTGACAGTGGACATCATAGTCTTGTTCCTGATCTTAGGTGGAAAGCTTTCAGTCTTTCCCCTTTTAGGATGATGTTAGCTGTGCATTTTTCATACATTTCTCTTATCATGTTGAAGAAGTTTCCTTCTATTCCTATCCTTTGAATTGTTTTCATCAAGAAAGGATGTTGAATTCTATCAAATGCCTTTTCTGCATCAATCAATTTGATCATGTAG
This sequence comes from Tamandua tetradactyla, assembly GCF_023851605.1. Taxonomy (NCBI): domain Eukaryota; kingdom Metazoa; phylum Chordata; class Mammalia; order Pilosa; family Myrmecophagidae; genus Tamandua; species Tamandua tetradactyla. Next base: position 81,426,380 of record NC_135353.1, read on the forward strand.
TTTTTCTCCTTTGAATTTTTTATATGGTGCATTACGTTAATTGATTTTTTTTGTTGTTTAAACACCCTTGCATACCTGGAATGAATCCCACTTGGTCATGGTGTATAACTCTTTAAATGTTCTGCTAGATTCAATTTGCAAGTATTTTGTTGAGGATTTGTGCATCTATATTCAGTAGAGAGGCCAGTCTGTAATTTCCTTTTCTTGTAGTATATCTGTCTGGCTTCAGTATGAGGGTGATGTTGGCTTCATAGAATGAATTAGGTAGCTTTTCCTCCTCTTCAGTTTTCTTTTTCAATCCTGCCTTCCTTTTATGTTGATTTCACCGACAGACTGACTTTCCTTATATTAACAAGAGTGGCTCCAACAAGTCTAGACCTCACATATTTCCTTTTTATCACAAAATGCTCTAATAGCACAAAGGAAGAAAGAATACTTTTTATATCAGTCAAGATCCTTGTTTGCAAGCAACAGAAAAAATTTCTCCTATGTAATCAGAAAACATGTTTATGGAAAAAAATCAGGTAGCTCCTATGCTTCGATGCTAAAGTTGCTGGAATGCAATATACCAGAAATGAATGGTTTTTATAAAGGGGATATTTAAGTTACAAGTTACAATGAGTAAGGCTGTGAAAATGTCCAGATTAAGGTACCAACAAGAGGATACCTTCACAGAGAAAGGCAGGTGCATTGGGGTTCCTCTGCCTCCTCAGTTTTCTTAAAGAGGTTGAGTAGGATTCATAGTAATTTTTTCTGAAATGCTTGGTAGTGTTCACATGTGAAGACTTCTGGTCATGGGCTTTTCTTTTTTGGGAGCTTCTTTATGACTGGTTTGATCTCTTTACTTGTAATTTTTTTGGTGAAGTCATCTATTACTTCTCTAGTCAATGTTGGTTGTTCCTGCCTTTCTAGAAAGTTGACCATTTCATCTACATTGTTTGGTTTATCAGCATATAATTATTCTTACTACTTCTTTTATTTATAAGGGCTCAGTGGTTATGTCTCCTCTTCCATTTCTGATTTTATTTATTTGAATCCTCTCTTTTTTTTTGTCAACCTAGCTTAGGGTCAATCAATTTTATTGATTTTCTCAAAGAGCCAACTTCTGGATGAGTTGATTTCCTCAGTTGTTTTCATGTTATCAATTTCATTTGTTTCTACTCTAATATTTGTTATGTCTTTCTTTTCATTTTCTTTGGTGTTGGCTTGCTATTCTTTCTCTAATTCTTCTAAGTGAGCAGTTAATTCTTCTATTTTTGCTCATTCTTCTTTTTTAATATAGGCATTTAAGGCACTTAATTTCCTTCTTAGCACTGCCTTTGCTGCATCCCATAAATTTTGATATGTTGTGTTTTCATTTTCATTTGCCTTGAGCTATTTACTGATTTCTCTTGCAATTTCTTCCTTGCCTCAGTGTGTTGTTTAGCCTTCATATATTGTGGATTTTCTGTCCCTCTGCCTGCTATTCCAACTTCATTCTATTATGATTTGAGAAAGTGTTTTGTATGATCCTAATCTTTTTACATTTATTGAAACTTGTTTTCTGACCCAGCATATGGTCTGTCTTTAGAATGATCCATGAGCACTTGTGAAATATGTGTATTCTTCTGTTGTGGGGTGTAATGTTCTGTAAATATCTGTTAAGTCTAGTTCATTTATCATATAATTCAAATTCTTTATTTCTTCCCTGATCCTCTCTCTAGATGCTCTACCCATTGATAAGAGCAGAGAATTGAAGTCCTCAACTATTATGGTAGTGGTGTCTATATCTCTTTTTCAGTGTTTTCAGTGTTTGCCTCATGTACATTAGAGCTCTCTTGCTCAGGGTATAAATGTTTATGATTGTTATGTCTTCTTGTTGAATTGTCCCTTTTATTAATACATTGTGTCCTTCTTTGTCTCTTTTAATTGTTTCACATTTGAAGTCTAATTTTTCAGATATTAGTATAGCTACCCCTGGGTTTTCTGATGGTTGTTTCTATGAAATATCTTTTCCCAACCTTTCACCTTCAAACTTTTTTTGTCTTTGGTCCAGTGTGAGTATACTGTAGACAGAATATTGATTGGTCCTGTTTTTTAATCCATTCCTCCAATCTATTTCTTATGATTGGGAAGTTTAATCCATTAACCTTTAATGTTATTACTGTAAAGGCAGTACTTTCTTCTACCATTTTCTCTTTTGGATTTTATAGGTCAATTTAACTTCTTTTTCTCTTTTTACCTTTACTGATAGATTTCGTTTCTACACTCTTCCCCAGACATCTCTCTTCTGCCTTTTCCTATCTGCCTGTAGTGCTCCCTTTAGTATTTCTTGCAGAACTAGTCTCTTAGTCACAAATTTTCTCAGTGATTCTTTGTCTGAAATTATTTAAATATACTGTATTTTTGCTAAAAATGAAAAAGTATAAATGACTGAAATTAGGTTAAAGGGAAATTTTGTATTGCATTAGAGTAAGTCATATTTAATTGTCTGGGAGCATAATCTAATACATTTGTCACAATTAACTCCATTCTATGTAAAAATGGACAGAGACGAATGAGAGAAGTGAAAGTCCCTATTTTTTTTCAAGAGAAAAGATAATGTGCTAAACAAATCTTAGGACATCATTATCTGTTCTTAATAATACAGAGTTTATGAAATGATAAAATGATCAAGGTTCTTGGTGAGCTTCGTGTGAAAAAGTACATCTTTTCTTCTTGATCATTGTAAGTCTGTAGTGAAATTCATACTTTGGTTGTTTTTTACAAAGCAATTTAGTCCTGTTCAATTTTAATTGTACATTCTTTAAGGTGCAAGATTATTTGGGTAAACCTACTCATTCACCTCTTTGTATTCTTATCATAACTATACCCAAGGATAGTTATAATTTTTTCACATGTAAAATTGTTAATTAAAGAAATAATATATCTATATTTTCCCAATGATAAAGCAATGTGAGTTAAAGGACAAGAAAGATTCCCATAGGGGCTGGAGCTGAAACAGTTGTTAACAATGTACAAGGAAGTTTTTAATCAAAGACAAATCTGGGTTATAGTGTATTTCATGCCTTAAAGTGATTTTGGTAATGAACTGGTATAATTAGATTGGATAGTTGCTTCTAAAGGCACTTCACAAAGTGGGTGAGCTCAGTGTTTCAACTGTTCAGCATAAGCACCACTTAAATGTTATGATGATTTCTATGACTGCCCTGAAAGAAACCATTAAGTCCTGTAGCTACAGAGTGAGATTTCTGAAAACCAGATTGAGTCTGATCTTTTGTATGGCAGAATTACAATGAAAATTTAATTCCCAATCTTGCAGCATGCTGATTTAATGTGAGAACATTGATTGGAAAGGCATGGGACACTGAAAATTGGAAAAGAGACACAGGGCAGGTCCAGATGAAGCTGGGGAAAATTAATCCCCTAAATTCTACTGTTATTTCTGTGACCATAAAGCAGCCATTGGACCCCTGTCTGAGGATATTACTTTGCTTTGCCTGAGGTACCTGAAGAACTTGCCTTGCAAGACACTGCTGATTCTCCTCGGTAAATACCTACCCTATGTTTATTTGATCCATAGCTAGACTGATATTCCAGCAGGTCCCATAAAATGAATTACAATTTATTACCCATTAGAAGGCATGCTAAACACCAAAAGAAATACCAGTTTTCTCCAGTTTATACAAACAGAAATTTGGGGAATATGGTTGCAAATGAAATTTAAGAGTGTGGGATAATGTCAGAAGGAATATAAAGTTAGATCAGGCTGACTTTATTGATACAGGCTCACTAAACAGGGATTCTGGATTTAGTGTTATAGCATGAGGGTTTAGGTCAAGCTTGTACAGAGTTTTGGTTGATCAGATGAAATTTGGACTGAAATGTGGCCTACACTAAACAAAGTTAATGCTTGATCTACCTTGGTATAATGTAGGAAAAGATATCCAAAGTATTAGGGAGATTGGAAAAAAGAGAATCCATTTTTCACTGTCGATGAGAAATAATTTGTGAGGTGATCCACAGCATCCTTGAAGATATCTCTCATGATTCTTCTCTGTAGGTCAGAAATCAAAATAGGAATTGGTGCCACTGATATGAGACACTTCAATGCAATGGGGATAACTGGATCTTGGGATGGCAAGTCCAAGTGGCGGACTTAATTTCAAAGCCAAGGTCAGAATGATTATTGAAATGAGCAGCAGTCAAAGTAGTAATCGGAATTCTCTGACTCATACAGATGTACAGCCTTGTGTGATAGTGTCCCTTGAAGAAAAATAGTCAGTCTACTATATTTGTATTTGATCTGTATATGTAGAAGAGTTCTAGAATGAGGGAATAAAAATCTAAATGGAATCACTAAAACAGTCATGGGACCTAAATGAATTCCCAGTCCTGTGCTAATTTAACACAACCAGGGCCTCTCGAATGAAAAGGAGGCTGGATCTCCTTGAGGAAGCACCTCACTACACTGCTGAGTATGTACACCCTTAATCTTTCTTCCAAACTTCTCCCAAGGGATGTACAGACATTTACCAGGGTGACTATGCAATTGAAAAAGGAAATAATCACACTTTTCCAGGACTAAGGAAACAAGTTCCAATATAACATTAATGTCAGAAGATGAAATTTCATTTTGAGATGAAATTTATGATGTGAGATTCTCTAGGATGCCAATACCCCACAGAATCTTTGAACAACTACATAAACTGGCAGAACCATCTTGCTCAAAACTCCAGAAAACAACCAAAGGGGTGAATTAACAGAGCTAGTGCTGAATCAAGGAAACACAACTTTAAAATTGGTGGGAGAGGTTTCTGGAACCCATCATGGTCACCCACCCACTCCCTGGCATGGCATGAAGTCAGTTTGTGTTCCCATTTTGGGTCCTGGACCTGTATCACAAGGAGCAGTGTAAACACCATGTGCATACTTGGGTCTTCTATGTTGGTTATAATCAGGTGTCAGCCTTGAAAACTGAACCAAGAAACTCATGTGAGACTCTCCCCCAGGAATTTGCCTTAAATGGAGAAGCACCTTTAAGACAGCTAAATAGTGTAATAAAAACTCAGGTCAAAGTAGCCTAGTGCAAGTTATTCCTGGAGTTAAAATATATAATAGATTTCCCAGTAGGAGGAGAAAACCTATTTCACGTGGAGTAGGGGGCATTCAAATTCCTGTAAATGAGGGAATTCCTAAGGCCCTGAGCCTGCACAAACCCAGGATATAATGTAAATAAATACAGAAGGAAGCCCAGCACTTAACATTCCCCTCAAGATGGTCTTCTATATAAGAGACACAAACTCCGTAAGAGAGTACCAGTCAAAGAACTGCTAATTTTCAAAGACAGTGAAAGATTATTTTGCTGTGGTTTGTTTTTGTCAGTTCTGACTACACGAGGAAATCCCCACAATATCAGTAGCTAGATACACACTTAAGGAACAGAAAGCACAGGGACTAAATCCAAGAGATACCACTTTAAAATATTAAAATGGGTAGTGGACAACAAAATATTATAAGACAAACAAGGAAACAGAAACTTATGGCTCATAAAAGAAACAAGATAAAATTTCAGGAACTATCAACAAATAAGACCAGCTATTGTACCTACCAGAAAATACCATAAAAATGATTTGGAATTATACTCAAGAATAAAATAGAAAATACAGAGAGGAACTAAAGGTTATCTAGAAATCAATGAAAAATGTGAGAATATTGACAAAAAGATAGATAGAAATTTTAAAAAAAGAACCACACAGAAATAGTGGTGTTGAGACCACAACAACTGAAATGAGAAATTGCCTAAAATGTTTCAAAATCTGATTGGATCAGGCAAAAGAAAGAAAAGTAAATTTGAAAAGAAGACAATTAAAATGTTTCAGGCTGAGGAATGGAAGGAAAAAAACATTAAAAAGTGAACAGAGGAAAAGAGAACTGTGGGACAGCATCAATCATACCAATAAGACCATTGTGGAAGTCCCAGAAGAAGAAGGAGAGAAAGTGGCACAAGGATTATCAAAAGAAATAATGGGAGACAACTTCCCAAATTTTATGAAAGATGTGAATGTGAACATTGGTGAAGTCTAAATACAATCCAAGCATGAAAGGTCAAAAAGAACCATGCCCAAACAATACTAGTTGAACTGCATAATGCCAAAGACAAGGAGATAATTCTGAAAGCTGTAAGAAAGAAAACAATGTGTTATGTACAAGAGAGCTCCAATAAGATTAAGTATGGATTTCTCAGCAAAAATACCAACAACAATAACAAAAACAATGGGGGCATGAAGCCAGTGGGATGAAATATTTAAGGTGCTGAAAGAAAAAATAGCCAGCCATGAATTTTATATCCAGAAGACTGAATTTCAAAAATGACAGAGAGATTAAGACAATTCCAGATTACAAAAGAAAAACTGAGGGTGTTCAACACCACCAGACGTGACTTACAAGCAATGGTAAAGCTAGTTCTTTCAACTGAAAACAAAGGTTGCCATATAGTGGGAAGAAGTGGCTTAAAGAAATAAAGTCCCTTGGTATATGTAATTATATGAATAATTATAAATGCCAATATTATTATATAGTTTGGTATGTAACTCCAGATTTCATTTTTTACAAATTCTAAAAGGCAAATGAATAAAAAGTAATGATAAATCTGTTTAGTGACATAGACAAAAAAGTGAGACAACAATGCATTATAAGAACAATGTATGCATATATTATTGAAGTTAAGTTGGTATCAAATCAAACATGATTGTTATAGATTTAGGATGCCAAATGTAAGACCTATGTGAGACCTAAAGTAAATATATGGAATTATATACAGAAAGAAATGAGAAAGAACTCAAATTGTTCAATGCAAAAATGTAAAAACAAATATGAAAGTAGGTATGAACATAATAACTAAAGAACAAAAAAGATATAAATATAATAAGGCTAAATAGCAACGGCTGAGGAAATGCCTGCTTGTCAGTAGTCACTTTATGTGTAAATGGATTAGACTGTCTATAAAAAAGACAGAGATGGGGAAAATGAAACAGATGCATGACCCAATTATATGCTGCTTATAAGAGACCCATATTAAATTCAAAGTCACAAGTAGGTTGAAATTGAAATGATAGAAAAATATGCCTTGCAAATACTAGTCAAAAGAGATATGGGGGTATCTAAACTAATTTCAGATTAAATAGACTTTTAGACCTAAACTGTTATGGAATTAATTTAGAATTCAATAATAGCAGGAGAATGAGAAAATTCAAAAATAAGTGGAAGTTAAACAATGCACTCTTAATCAACCAATTGGTCAAAGAAGAAATCAAAATGACATATCTTGAATCAAATGAAATGGAATATATAACATGCTCAAATTATAAGATGCAGCGAAGGCAGTGCTGAGAGTGAAAGGTATGGCTCTATGTACTTACAATAAAAAAGAAGAAAGATCTTAGATATGAGACCTAACCTGACAACTGGAAGATCAAGATGCAGAAGAACAAATTAAACTCAAGAGAAAAATAGAGAGGGAAATAGCAAATATTACGTGGAGATAAATGGAATAGAGAATTCTAAAAAGCAATAAAATCAATGAAATCTAAAGTTGTTTCTTTGAAAATATCAATAAAAATAAACAAACTTTTGTTGAGAATAACAAAGAGCAAAAGAGAGAAGACATAATACTAAAATTAGAAATAAAAGGAGTAAATGACTACAACCCCACAGATATAAGTCAATTATAAGAGGACACCCTCACCAATCCTGTGCCAACAATTTGCAAAGCCCAGATGAAATGGACAAATTCCTAGAAACAAACTACCTATACTGACTCAGGAAGAACAGAAGACTTCAACAGACAAATAACAAGAGACTGAATCAGGAAAGAAAATCTCAGTACAAAGAGAAGCCCAGGATCCTATGGCTTCACTGAAGAATTTTAAAAATATTCCAATAATAATTAATACCAATACTGGTCCCAAACTTCCAAAAAATACAAACTGAAGAGGATGGGACCCTCTGGAACTCATCCTATGAGGACAGAATCACCCTAATGCCATAGTCTGTTAAAGAAAGCACAAGAAAAGAATTGCTGGCCAAAACTCTTATAAATAAAGATGTGAAAATTGCAAAAACTACTAGCACACCTAATCTAACAGTATGTGAAAATTATTATGCAACATGATCAAGTGGTATTTATTTCAGTTATGCAAGGGTGGTTCAACATAAAGTCAATTAATATAATACAACATATCAATAGAATGAAGGAGAAAACACATGACCATCTTAATTGATGAAGAAAAGGCATTTGACAAAATCCAGAACATCTTCTGGATAAAAACGCATCAACAGATAGGAACAGATATGAAAAATCCACATCCAACATCATAATCAATTGTGAAAGACAGAATACTTAACCTCTAAGATAAGGAAGACACTGAGGATAACCAATGTCACAACTGTTATTCAATATAGTGCTGGAGGTTCTAACTAGAACAAATTAAACAAGAAAAAATGAAGTAAAATATACAAATTGGAAAGGAAGATGTAAAACTTTTCCCATTATACATGATTTGATCCTTTTTTTGGGGAAAATCCTGAAAAAATCACAACAAAGTTAAAACAGCTAATAAATTGGGCAAAGTGGTGAGGTACAAGATTAACATGCAAAAATCAGTAGTGTTACAATAACTAATGATGAATAATCTGAAGAAGAAAATATTTCCATTTACAAGATCAATGAAATATCTAGGAATAAACTTAACCCATACTTGTAAAGAAATAATACATGGAAAACTATTAAACATTGCAAAAAGAAATCAAAGAAGACCAATGAATTGAAGGACATTTTGTGTTCATTGATTGGATGACTAAATACTGTTGTGATGTCTATCCTACCCAAAGTGTTTACAAATTCAATGCCGTCCTTATCAAAATCCAACAGCCATGGTGGTGCAATGGTGGCTCAGTAGCAGAATTCTCGCCTGTCATGCAGGAGACCCGGGTTTGATTCCTCGTGCACGCCCATACAAAAAATAAATAAATAAAATAAAAAGAATCCAACAGCCTTCTCTGTAAACATGGAAAAGCCCATCATTGAACTTATATGGAAAGGTGAGGATCATCAAATAATGAAAACCATTTTGAAACAGAAGAACAAAGTCCTAGGACTCACACTTCACAATTTTCAAACTTCTCACAAAACCTCAGTAATAAAATCATAATGGTGCATACACAAGGACTGACATAGAAATAAATTGAATCAAATTGGGCATTCAGGAATAAACACTTCTATTGCCATTGACTTTTGACAATGTAGTGAAGTTCACTTAATGTGGATAGAACAGTCTCCTCAAAAACTGTTGATGGTGAACCTGGGTGTCAATATGCAAAAAGTGAACATGACCCCCCACTTCACTCTAATTTAATAATTAACTTAAACTGGATCAAATATTTAATATAAGAGCCCATGCTATAAAACTCATGTAAGAAAACATAGAGAAGCGTTTTCATGACCTTCTGTTAGGCAATATTTCCTTAGAATTTACAACAAACACATGAGCTGAAAAATAGCTACTTGGAACAACAGAAAGATTTTAAACTTTCATGCATCAAAGGACTTCATCTTGATAATAAAAAGACAACCTACTGAATGAAATAAAATATTTGGAAACCGCATATTTGAGAAGAGTTTAATATCCTGAATATATAGTGAGCACCTAAAACTCAACAAGAAAAGACCAACAACCCAATTACAAAAGGATAAAAGTCTTGACATTTCACCAAAGAAGACATAAAAATGGCAAAAAGGTGCTCAACATAATTATCCCTTAGGGAAATACAAATAAAAACCACAATGAGATGCCATTTTAAATGCATAAGAATGGCTACCATTAATAAAACAGAAAATAACAAGGATTGGAGAGGCTGTGCAGATTATGGACATTCATTTATTGTTGGAGGGAATGTAAAGTGGTGCAACATCTGTGAAAAATAGCTTGGTTGTTCCTCAAAATGTTAAGTATAGAATAACCATATGATTCAGAAATCCTATTTCTAGGTATATAACTGAAAAAAAAATGAAATAAGTGTCAAACAGATATTTGCACACAAATCTTCAAAGTGGCATAACTCATATTGGTAAAAGATAGAGCAATCAAAATATCCATCCAACAGATGAATGATTAAGGAAATGTGGTGCATATGGACAATGGAATATTGTTCAGCCTTAAAAATGAATGAAGTTCTGATACATGCAAAAACACAGATGTACTTTGAAGACATGATGTAAGTGAAATAAATTAGATGCAAAAGGAGAAATAATATATGATCTCATGATATGAAATAATTAGTAAAAGAAAATTTATAATGTCAGAAACTAGAAAATTGGTTACAAAGGGCCAGGATGTGGATAGGTAATGTGGAGTTAATGGAAAATTGGCTGATAATTTTTCTTTGAATTATTGAAATAGGCAATGGATGGCAGTGATTGTAGCCCAACACTGAATGTGATTAACACCAGTGTGTAATATATCTAACCATGGTTAAAGGGAAAAATCTTGAGTTGTATATCTTGCTAATATAAAAGTCAAAATATAAAAACATATTATGATACAGAAGTGTGAACTCTATTGTAAACTATGAAACATAACTAACAGTAAAATTAAAAATCATTTACTATCATCAATTGTAAAAAGTGTGCCACACTAATACAAACTAGTAATAATAAAGAAATCTGTGTTTATGAGAGGATTGTATAGAAAACCTGTATTCTGCTTAATTAATTTATAAACCAACTTCACTATAAAAAAATTTCCTTTTGGCCCAAAAGTTCAATTAGATGCTTATGGAGATCAAGTGACCAATCAAATTTTAACTTAATTGTCTCACAGTGGATCCAATGGGTCTCCAAAACAATAATGTGATAATTTCCCCAGTTATGGAGCACATAATTAGAATAGACATACTCAGCAACTGAAAGAATCCCCACGTTGGTTCCCTGACCTGAGGAGTGGAGGACATAACGGAAGGATATTCCAGGTGGAAGTTACAATAGCTAATTCCACCTTGGAAAACAGTAAATCAAAAGCAATACTGAAAGGGTCTGAGCAGGTTTGCTATTAATTTTTCATGGAATTATGGGTAGAATTCACCTGTGAAGCCATCTGATCATATGCTTTTCTTTGTTGGCAAGTTTTTGATGATGAATTCAGTCATCTCTATTGTACTTAATTGTTGAGATCTGTTTTTTCAAGAGTCAGTTTAGATTGTTCATATGTTTCTAGGAATTCATCCATTTCATTAAAGTTGTCTAATTAGTTAGCAGATACTTGCTCATAGTATCCTCTTATGATCCTTTATTTGTGGGGTCAGCAGTATTGTACCACCTCTCATTTATGATTTTATTTATTTGAATCTTATCTCTTTATCCTTGTTACTCTATCTAAGGATTTGTCAATTTTATTGATCTTCTCAAGGAAACACCTTTTTTGTTTTGGTAATTCTCTCAATTGCTTTTTTTAAATTTTCAATTTATTTCATTTCTGCTCCAACCATTGTTATTTCTTTCATTCTACTTACTTTGTGATTAGTTTGCTGTTTTTTTTCTAGTTCTTCCAGCGGTGCAGTTAGGTATTTGATTTTAGCTCTTTCTTCATTTTTCATGAAGGCATATATGGCTATACTTTTCACTCTTGCTACTGCCTTTGCTGCATCCCATGAGCTTATTTTTAATTTTTGAAGGGAGGTTCATGAGCCAGAAATTGAGCCATGTCTCCCACATGGCAAGAAAGAATTCTACCACTGAACTCCACATTCATGCCCTTTCATCTGATATGTTTATAAGTTTTGATATGTTGTGTTCCTGCTTTCATTTATCTTGAGATAGTGACTGATTCCTTTTGCAATTTCTTCTTTGACACACTGATTGTTTAAGAGTGTGTTGCTTAACTTCCATTTATTTGTGTATTTTACAGCTCTCCATCTATTATTGATTTCCAGGATCATTATATAATGGTCAGATAAAATACTTAATATGCCTTCAGTTTTTTAAAATTTATTCAGACTTTTTGAATCAACATGTGGTCTATGCTGTAGAATTATCCATGAACCCTTGGTAAGCAGGTGTTTTGGCATGCAATGTTCTGTATATGTCTGTTAGGTCTAGTTCATTTATCATATTATGGAAGTGCTCTGTTTCTTTATTGATCTTCTGTCTTGATGTTCTATCTATTGATGAGAGTGGTGTATTGAAGTCTCCAATTGATAGTAGAGATGACTATTTCTCCCTTTTGTTTTGCCAGTATTTGTCTAGTGTATTTTGGAGCACCATGGTTAGGTGCAAAAATATTTATTATTGTTAGTTCTTCTTGTGGATTGTCCCTTTTATTATTATAGTGTCCTTCCTTGTCTCTTAAAACAGTTTGCATTTAGAGTTGGGAAAACTATCTAACTCATTCTAGGAGGCCACAATCATCCTAATAACAAAAGCAAGATAAAGATGCTTCAAGAAATGAAAATTACAGAGTAAATATCCTAATGAACACAGATGCAAAAATCCTCAATAAATTCTTGGATGTTGAATCCAACAAAACATTCAAAGAATTGCATAACATGATCAAAGTGGGTTTTATTCAAAATATGCAAGGGTGGTTAAACACAAGAAAATCAGTAATGAAACACACCATACTAAAGAATCAAATGTCAAAGACCACATGACCATCTCAATTGATGCAGAAATGGCATTTGACAAAATCCAGGATCCTTTCTGGATAACACTTCAACAGATAGAAACAGAAAGGAAACTTACTCGACAGATAAAGAACACATATGAAAAAACCCACAGCTCACATCTTACTTATTGGTAAAAGACTGAAAATTTTCCCTCTAAGATCTAGAACAAATCTAGTATGCCCACTGACACCACTTTTATTCAAAATTGTGATAAAGTTCCAATTTGTGCACTTAGGGACAAAAAGGTATTTAAATGCATCCAAATTGGAAAAGAAGTAAAACTTTCATTATTTACAGATGACATGATCTTACACCCAGAAAATAATGACAAATTAACAACAAAGTTACTAGCACTAATAAATGAGGTCAGTAATGTGGCAGAGTACAAGATCAACATGCAAAAATCAGTAGTATTTCTCTATAACAGTAATGAGCAATAAGAGGAGGAAATAAAAATGTCCATTTACAACAGCAACTAAAAGAATCTGACATCTAGGAATAAATTTAATTAAGGGTAGTGTAAAGGACTTGCATGCAGAAAACTACAAATCATTGCTAAAAGAAATTTTAAAAAGAACTAATAAGTGGAAGGCTACTCCACGTTCATGGATTGGAAGATGAAATATTGTTAAGATGTCAATTCTTTCCAACTTGATTTACAGATTCATTGCAATCTCTATCAAAATTCAAATGGCCTATTTTGCAGAAATAGAAAAGAGAGTTGTAAAATTTATTTGCAAGGGTCAGTGGCCCTGAATAACCAGAAACATCTTGAAAATAAGAATGAAGTTGGAAGACTCACACTTCCTGACTTTAAATCATATAACAATGCCACAGTGGTCAAAATAGCATGCTACTGGCATAAAGATTGATATAAGTTGACCAACAGAATAGAATTGAATATTCAGAAATAGATCTTCATATCTATGGCCAATTGATAATTGACAATGCTGCTAAATCCAAGCAACTGGGACAGAATAGTCTCTTCCAAAAGTGCTTCATGGAGAACTGGATATCTATTTACAAAAAATGAAAGAAGAACCCTGTCTCATACCTTATGCAAAAAGTAACTCGAAATGGATAAAAGACATAAATATAAGAATGAGGACCATAAAACTCCTGGAAGAAAAAATAGGGAAGCCTCTTCAAGAGCTTGTTGTAAACAATGGTTTATTAGACTTTCCACATAAAGCACATGAAATGAAAGAAAAAAAACAGACAAATTGGAGCTTCTCAAATTAAAGATTTTGTACTTCATTGGACTTGGTAAAGAAAGCAAAAAGGCAAACTACTTAATGAGAGAAAATTTTTGGAAACTACATACTTTAAAAGAATAAAAATATCAAAGACATATAAAGTAATCCTGCAACTCAACAATAAAAAGACAAAAATCAAATTTACAAATGGGTCAATGACTTGCATAGACAATTTTCCATAGAGGAAATACAGATAACCAAAAGGCATATGAAAAGAGGCTCAGCAACATTAGCTATTAAGGAAATTCAATTCAAAATCACAAGGAGATTTTCAGAGCCAGCCCATGCCCCCCCCAAAAAAAATTACAAAGAGATACCATTTCACACGTACTAAAATGGGCACTCTTAAAAAACAGAAAACTACAAGTGTTGGAGAAGTTGTGGAGAGATAAGAACATTCACTTATGCTGGTGGGAATGTAAAATGGTGCAGTCACTGTGGAAGACAGCTTGACATTTCCTCAGGAAGCCATTTATAGAATTGTCAGACGACCTGGAAATCCTGCTACTAGGCATATACCATGAGGAACTGAAAGGAGGAACTCAAAGAGACATTTGCACAGTAATGGTCATAGCAATATTATTTACAGTTGCCAAAAGATGGAAGCAACCCATAAACTGATGAATGGATAAAAATGAAATGTGGTATATACATATAATGGAATATTATTCAGCTCTATGAATGAATAAGTCTTGATGCATGTGACAACATGGATGAATAATGTTGAGTGAAATGAGCCAGAGACAAAAGGACAAGTATTGTATCACTGTTGTGAACTAATTATGCTAAGCAAGCTCATAGAGTTAGAATCCAGATTATGTGTTACCAGGCTATAGATTGGGTTTAGAGAATGGAGAGGTGATGCTTAACTTTTACCGAATTTCTATTTAGGGTGAAAGTAATGGTTTGGACATGATTGGTGCTGATGGTACACTATTATTGGGAATGCAATCAATGTCACTGAACTATGTCAGTTAATGTGATTAAAAGAGGAAACTTTAGAATGTGTATATTACTAGAATAATAATTAAAGGATGCATCATATGAGTGTATAGCACAGTGAAAAATAGTGTGGATGATGGACTATAGTCAACAGTCCAAGTAAAACAATGTCCTTTCATGGTGTTTTGTCTTGCTAAAGCTGATAAAATGCAATATACCAGAAATGAACTGGCTTTTGACAATGCGTATATATTAGCTTACAAGTTACAATTCCAAAGCCATGCAAATGTGCAAATTAAAGCATCAAAATGGTGAAAATGTCTTCCTGAAGGAAGTCTGTTGAAAATCCTGACTCCTGTGACACATGGCTACGTGAATGGTGATATCTGCTGGCCCTTTATTTCCTGGTCACGTTGCTTTCATTTTCTTGCTTCAGTGGCTTACTTCCTATTTTCTATGGGTTCTCCCTTAGTTTCTCCAGTGATTTTCTCTTGGAACTTTCCTTGATTTCATCTCTTAGCTTCTGTGTGTGTTTTATCCTTTTATAAGGGGCTTCAATAAAAAGATAAACACCACCTTGTGTATGCAATGTTCAAACTACCACACATGGGTTATATCAAATGCATGAGGTGGTAAAAATAGAATGTTATATGGAAAAATACACCTAATGTAAACATGTGTAAATGTATGATAGATAGATCTATTTTAATAATCCTTAATACACTGTAACCGAGGTACCTACTGTTAAATATAGTACAGTTATTATGCAAAAAGTGCTATCACTTATACTAAGAAATGTTCCACATCAATGCAATGTGTTCTTGTGGGATGTTGTATGAGAATTCTGTAGTTTATGGATGATTGTTTTATAAACTCACAACTTTTCTATAATAAATAGCAAAAGAATATGGCACACATTTATCCAAAGAAGAAATGCAAATGTCTAAAAAGCACATTAAAAAGATGCTCAACATTACTAGGTGTTAGGGAAAACCAAATAAAAATCCCATGATATCATTTCCCACATACTGGAATGGACACTTTAAAAAAAACAGAAAACCACAAGTGTTGGAGAAGATTTAGAAAAGCAGGGACACTCATTCACTGCTGGTGGCAATGTAAAATGGTGCAGCTGTTGTGAAAGACAGTTTGGTAGTTCCTCAGGAAGCTAGGTGAAGAATTGTGATATGATCTGCTAATACCTGCTACTAGTCACATGCCCAGAAGAACTGAAAGCATAGATGCAAACAGACATTTGCACACTAATGATCAAAGCAGCATTATTGACATTTGCCAAAAGATGGAAGCAACCTAAGTGCCCATCAACCAACCAATGGATAAATAAAACGTGGTATATATTTATAGGGAATATTATTCATCTACAAGAAGGAATGAAGTCCTGACACATGCAATGACATGGATGAACCTTGAGAAAATAATGTTGAATGAAGCAAGCCAGAGACAAAAGAGCAAATTTATATGATATAACTCCTATGAACTAACTATAATTAGCAAACTCATAGAGATAAAATCTAATCTAGAATATAAATTACCAGGTGATAGAATGTGAGTAGAGATTGGTGAGCTAATGCTTAATTTGCATGGAATGTCTATTTAGTTTGATTGTAAATGTTTAGAGATGGTTAGTTGTGATGGTAGTACATTATTTTATATGCAGTTAACAGCAGTAGATTATGTTTGTTAATGCAGTTGAAAGAGAAGTTTTGGGTCATTTATGTTACTATAATGAAAGTTAGAGAATAAAGCATGGGATTGTATAACACAGTGAACCCTGTTGTGTATGATGGATCATGGTTAGTAGTACAAGCATAAGAATTTTCTTTCATGAATTATAAAAAATGTACAATACTATTACAGGGCATTCATAATAGGGTCATATAGGGGAAAAATACACCTAATGTAAACTATGGACTATAGTTAATGGCAATATTTTAATATTCTTCCATCAATGGTAACAAAGGCACCACGGTAACACAATCTATCAGCAATGGAGGGTATATTGGAATGTTGCATTGTTTTCATTATCTTTTTTAAACCTACAACTTCTCTAATTAAAAAAATAGCCCAGAAACATGTTTTGCTAAGTAAAATAAACTAGACACAACATACTACAAGTTGTATGATTCAATTTTAGTTACTGTAAATATAAATAAATACAGAGAGTTGGAATTAGATTAGTGATTATGTAGGGCTCTGGAAGGATAAAGAGATTGAGAGGTGACTGTTAAGGGATATAGGGTTTTACTTTTGGGGGTAATGAAAGAAGTCTAAAACTGATTGTGGTGATGAATGCACACTTCTGTCATTAGAGTAAGTTACTAATTGTACAATTTAGATGGATTGTGTGGTGTATGGATATATATCAATGAAACTACTTTTACAAGAAGGCAACACTGCATTTTAGGATGGATTACAGATATTGGGGCCACCATTAAGGAATTGATGGATAAATCCCACCATATCCTCATTCACTTCTCCTATTTGGCTTGTACACAGAGCAGATGGATCTTGCAGAATGCCAAATGGACAACAAGAGACTTTACCTAGTGATGATGCCAGTCACAGCTTCTGATCTAGTTGTGAAATTATTGTTTAAGCAAATCAACATGTCGTCTGGAACCTGGTATGCAACTATTAATTTGACAAAAATTTTTTCTTGATACTTGGTCATAAAGTCTATAATGAACAGTTTGTTCTTTGCTGACAAGGCCAGCAGTACACCTTCAGCTTCCTACAGCAAGGTTATCATCTATAATCATCTTGAAGATGATTGTATAATGATATAGCTTTTGCAATGTGACTGTGTGATTGTGAAAATCTTGTGTCTGGTGCTCCTTTTATCTACCTTATAACATATGGATTAAAGCATATGGATTAAAAATAAATAAATAAATGATAGGGGGAGCAAATGTTTAAAAAAGCAGTATGCCAAATTAAATCAAATATAAAAATAAAACTTACTGCAAGATATAATTTATGTGAAAGTCTAGAAAAGACAAATTTAATTTAAAGTGACAAAATGAATCGATGGGTTCTTGGGCCAGAGATTAGGGAGACTGATGGGAAGGGGTAGAAGGAAAACTTTTATAGTGATGGCAATGAGTGTATATATGATGAGTGTAGTGGTTTCTCAATATATACATTTGTCAAAACTCAGATAAATTTAGTCCACTTAAACTGGATACATTCTATTATATGTAAATTATGCTTCAATAGAGAAATTTTGTATAAAATATGAAAGGATTGGACTCTATTATCTCTAGATAGCTTTCTACTCCATCATTTTGGTTCTTCTTGTACAGAGAAATAACATGAGAAAGCACATAAACAATTTTATTAAAAGCTGAATGCATATTAAAGATAAATATTAGCAACCATGATGGTATTAATTCAATGGTTTTTTAAATGAAGTTATTTATAAAAGGGGAAAAAAGCATTTTCCAGCAGTTCAAATCCCTTTATAATTTTGAACAGATTAACAGAAAAGGTATGTGTGTTTGTTTGTGAGCTTGTGCATATTTTTGTTTATTTATTTTACCAATTATGGTAATGTGAGGTATTGATATGTTCTAAAACACTGGTGACTTCACATAAATATGAATGAATCAGAAACATTTTTTTGCAATTTCTTTTGAAATTCAAATCATTTTACCAATTAGAGAAGGAAAGTGTTTGACAAACTATTTGAAGAATAGGTCAAGATGCTTGAAGAAAATAAATAGCAGCTGGACTTGCCCTTTTCTGCCATACACACAGAGTTTGTTGGGAGTAGTTCATAAATCCTTACTGCTCACTGACTCTGGGAACAGATGGCTCTTGGAAGCCACATAGATGGCCAAGAACTCATCACATTATTATTATGAAAAGCATCTCCCATTCTTCATTTCAATGAATGGGGCAGTGGTATTTGTATCCCAAAGATGTGTGGATTTAAATGGAAAGATTTTTTTAATTGAATCTTGATGAGAAACAGAACGACACTAGACTGTAAGATTTCCAATCCCCACTTTTGAGACATTAGATTTTAAAAAAAAGTTTATCATCTCTCCAAGCTTATGTAATTTATTCTGCAGGGACCTTGATCACCTTTACCTTCTATGAGATATCACACTGGTCCATGACATTAATGGCATTATGCTGATTGAACCTACTAAGCAAAAAGTAGCAAATCCTCCATGTTTATTTGTAAGACATTCACATGTCAGATAGTAGGAAGTACATCAAAAAAACCAGGGGCCTTCCACATCTATGAAATTTCTATGAGTCCCATACTGTGGGTCATGTTGAGATATTATAAGGTGAAGGATAAACGGATGCATCTTTTACCTCTTACAACCAAAAAAGGTGCACAATGCCTAATGGTCCTCTGGGGATATGGGACCATCATATTACACATTTGAGTTTGCTAATAAAGCCCATTTACTAAGTGTCTCAAAAACTGTTAGTTTTGATCAGGGCACAAAAAAAGAGATTTTTGTAGCAAATACTAGCTGTCATGCAAGTTGCTCTGTAACTTAGGACATATGATCCAGCAGATCCAATGATACTTGCAGTGGCAGTCCATAGTTGCTGTCTGGAGAGTTTGGCAGGCCGCTATGGCTGAATCACATTGCAGAACCTTCAGATTGTGGAGCAAATCCCTGACATCCTCTACAGATAGCTATTTTCATTTTGAGAAACATCTTTTGACTTGCTACTGGACCTTAGTGGACTACATGTCTAATCATAGGCCACCAAATTACCATGAAATTTGAACTTTCCATCATGAGCTAGATGTCTGACCCATCACCCAAATATATTAGTGTGCAGAGTAGCACACCATCATAAATTGGAAGTGGTATATATGAGATTGTGCTTGAGGAGGACTTACAGGTAGACACAATTCATACAAGTGGTCCAAATCACCATAGTCCCCACTCATGTTGGATTAGCTTCTCTCCCCCAGCCCACTCTTATGGCATCATGGGCAGGTCCTTTTATTTGTTTATCAAAGAAGAGAAATCTTGGACCTTGTTTGAAATGTTCCTAGATGTTATGGGACCACCACCTAAAAATGGCTAGTTGCAGCACTACAGCACCTTTCTGTGACTTTTTCTAAGAACCGTGCTGAAGGAAAATCCTCCTAGTTGACAAACCCTCAAGCAGTGTACCTCATTGTTCACATTGCTTGGAAGGAAAAATGTCCTGAAATCTGATTGTATGTTGTTTCACTGGCGGCACCCAACTGTTTGGTTTGACACTCAGAGATAAAGAAGAAACATTACCGGAAATTTAGTGACAAAGAGATCTGGGGAAGAGGATGTGGGTAGACATCTCTGCATGGGCAAAAAAATGTGAAGTTATTTGTGCCCCAAGTGGTTGTTGACCAAAGGGTGACTTTTGAAGAGATAAACTTTAATAATCAGATAGGATGACCCATTCTGTGGATATCAATCATTCTTTCTCTCAAGCCACTGTAGTAATTGCCTAATGAGCTCATGAACAAACTGACTGTGAAAGCAGGGATGGAGATTATTTACTTGTGCAACAACAAAGAAGTTAACTCGTAAGGACTAACCTGTGTAAAAGCATTACTGGGAGCTCAATTTGCCATTAGCAGACACCAACACTCAGTCCCTGATATGGCCCCATTATCTAAGATGATCAGTCAGCTATCCAGGAAGTGATTGATTGCACTGGACTGCCCCCATCAAGGAAGAGGCAAGATTTTTACTTTTTGTGATATTTATTCTGTATATAGATTTGCTTTTCCAGCACACAATTGTTCAGCCCAGACTACTCTCTGTGGACTTACAGGATGCCTCTCCATGATATTCCACATAGCGTTGTTTCTGAGAAAGAATTAATTTCACAGGAAATGAAGTGCAATAAAGGGCACGTGCTTATGGAATTCACTGGGTTTACATTGTTCCTCATAATACTGAGGCTGCTGGATGGATAGAATTGTGGAGTGCCTTTTTAAAGACTCAATTACAGTGTCAAGTAGGTGGCATTACCTTGGAAGGCAGGGGCAATGTTTTCCAGGAAGTTTATATGCCACTATACAATCATCCAACATGTGGTGTTGTTTCTTCTATAGACAGAATTTATGGGTCCTGGAATCAATTGATGAAAATGGGAACAATACCACTCACTATTATTCTAATGATTCAGTGGAAAAAGCTTTTGCTTTCTTTCCTCAAACCTTATGTTCTGCTCATCTAGAGGTTTTGGTTCCAAAGGAAAGAGTGCTTCCACCAGAAGATACAATTTTGGTTCTATTGAAATGGAAGTTACGATTGCCACCTGGGCACTTTGGGCTCCTCATGATTTGAATCAACAAGCAAATCAGGGATTTACTCTATGGCTTGGTTGATTTGTCCTAATTACTAAAGGGAAATTGAACTGTGACTATAATGTAGGTAAGGAAGAGTATGTGTGGAATACAGGAGATCACTTATGGTGATTCTTCAGACTACCATGTCCTGTGATTAAAGTCAATGCAAAACTACAACAACTAGATTCGGGGAGGATTACTAATGAAGCATACCCTTCAGGAATACAAGTTTTGTGTCATCTCATTAGACATAGATCCATGAGCAGCTGAAATGCTTGCTGAGTGCAAAGGGAATATGGAATGGGTAATGGAAGAAGTTAGTAATAAAAACTAGGTATGACCATGTGACCAGTTGGAGAATAGAGGACGGTAATTATTATGAGTAATTCTTCCCTATTTTGAAAATTTAATAAGCTGATTTTAAAACTAAAAAGTCCTCCTAAAACAAGAGAAAAAAACTTAAATTAATTAGAAATAAGTAATCAGAGTAAAAGAGAAAGGAAAGAAAGAAGATAATGAGAAAAGTAATAAAATAAAAATATTATTGTTTTTACATAATGCTTACCCTCTGCTAGGCACTATTCTAAGTAATTTACATATATTAACTCATTTAATTCTTGTAATAACCCTATAGATGATATGTATAGCCCCTCCTACCTAAGAATTGACATTGACCCTGCCCCTCCTTCCTCAGGCACCACTCCCCATAATTCCCTGGAAACACACCAATCTTAGCTTATATAACCTTTAACTCTGCCTACCTGAGCACATCTTATTTTTTTAAAAGAACCCATATCCAGATGTTTACTCAAAACTCGCATGTAAGCCTTTGGAATTCAGCTATATTTGTTTTCCTGCTCTATAAAATCTAAAAAGCAGTTGCCTAGGTGCAAACATACTTGAGTGAACTTCTTGTCAGTCTCACTGTCCATCATGAAGTATCTGCAACACTCTCTATGGACATTACCCTAATAAATGCTTAAGGACTGATCAACCTGGCCTTCATTTTTTCTTTCTTAACAATTCTCAGTGTGAAGCATTTGGGTCAGTCTCAGCTAGATTTCTTTCTCTTTATTCTTTCCAGATGTGTCTTGCTGTTTGCTCAGTGAGTTGCAATGCCATATAAACAGATTCTATTATCTCCATTTTACAAATCAAGAGACTGAGGCCCAGAGCACTTACACAAAATTTCTCTTATAACACAACCTGTATACACTTGTGTAAGTATCTAAATGAAGACATTCTGTCTGTACAATATGTGCTCTTAAAAATAACATTATTGTACTATAAATATAGGGCTCAACCAGGCTGACAACTGGTTCCAAGAAAGAAAGAAGGCAAGTAAAAATAACTTGATGTATTAAACATAGGTTGTAACCACAGTTTAGTAATTGTTGAAAACATAATAAGAGAATACTATGAATAGATTTCATCCTACTGACTTATAATACTCAGATAAAATGTATTCCAAAATATATTGATAATAAAAATGATTCAATAATACAAAAATAAATGATATCACAGCTATCAAATGAATTTAACCAATAATTAAACTCTTCCCACAAGGAAACGGCATGTCTATATGGTGTACCAAGCAAATCCTAGACTATATTTAATAAAAAGGTAAACCTTATCTTATAAAAACCCATTCAAAGAAGAGGAAAAGAAGGGTCACTCCCCAGTGCATGTTTTTAAGTTGAGGTAAAATTCACACAAATATAGCATTAACCATTCTGACTGCTTTGGTAAGTCAAATATAAACATGATATGCAAAAAGACAAAAAAATTACTGATCAATCTGATTCACGAACATAGATTTTAAAGCTATGAACAAAGTGTTAACAACATGAATGCATTAATGTATGGAACCTAAGTAAATAATCACGAACAAGCCACATTTATCCCAGGAAAAGAAAGTAAGCCCAATATTGTGAAATTTAGTTATGTATTAATTGAATACAAGGAAAAAATATAATAAACAAAATGATTACAAAAAATGTTCCACAAAATCCAATATTTGTTCATCATCAAACCTATTGACAAATGAGGGATAATAGTGAATTTCTTTGGCCAGTGAAAGGAATACTTTTTTTTTTTTTTTTTTTTTTTTTTTTTTTAAAGGAAAGACAGAGAGAAGGAAGGAAGGATAGAAGGAAGGAAGGAAGGAAGAAAGGGAAACATTTTTTTTTAAACATTTTCTTTGTTTTATTGTATTCTGTTTCTCCGTTTTTGTTACATGGGCTGGGGCCGGGAATCGAACCGAGGTCCTCCGGCATAGCAGGCAAGCACTTTGCCCGCTGAGCCACCACGGCCCGCCGAAAGGAATACTTTTAAAAAGTCTTCAGAAAGCCACATATTTGGCAGGGAAATATCATATAAAATCACTTACTTTAAGATCAAGGATGAGGCAGGAATGGCCTCTATCATCAATTTTTGAACATGATATTGGTGTCAACCAACATGGTAAGATAAAGAAAATCTATATAGATATAGACAGATAGTTAGGAAAGGACAAAAATAAAATTTCTATTATTCAAATATATGATTTTATGTAGAACATTAAAATACTCTAGATGAAAAATAATAGAAGTAATGTGCAAATTTGCACATTTTCAGTTGAAAACTCAGTACTCAACTGGAAATTTAAATGTACAAAATAGACAATATAAATTTAATAAAGGTACATTTCCCATAGCAAAAAGTAAGATATCTCAATATTTGTTGAAGATATATTCATGAGACATTTAATGAGAAAAATATAAAATAAATTGAAAAAGGGATATCTAATTACCAAGCTCTGGTGTCTGAATTCCCTGAGTGAGGGATTTTACCTGAGTTGGGCTTCACCCCTCCCCAAGGGAAGGCACAGGCTTGAGACAAGCCCTAAAATGAGCTTGTTTCAGCCTGGTGCAGTTGCCACCTGAGAAGTCCTGCTGCTGAATCCAGAGGCAGTCAAGCCTTTGTAGAAACACAGTCACAAAACCTGTGTTTCCTTTTTTTTTTTTCCTTTTTCCATCAGCCCTGTACCCTTGGCATTGGGGCAAAAATGAGCAACCTCTGCTTTGACCAGGTTCATCTGAGCTGGGGGCCTATTTTTAGTAGTTAGAATTTGTTAATTAATGCTGGAATTGGTGTATGCTTGGGCTCAGCCTCTGCTGCTGTTAAAGTCTCTTTCTTTTCCCCTCTGGAAAGCAACCTGTGGGGGAGGGGCACCGGCTGCAGTGGCTTGGGGAACTCACGGTTCTGGGGAGGATTGTAGCTGGTCCAACTGGTCCAGACTGGGGTTATGCTGTGTGTCCAGTCACTGACGTGGCCCCAGGAGCTGTTCTGTACTGTTTCTGGTTATTTAGTAGTTGTTCTGGAGAAGGAACTAAAACACGTACATTGCTAAGCTGCCATCTTGGCCCCTAATCCTGGGACACCTTTTAAATATCATATTTACAAATATCTCTTGTTGTTTCTGTTTCTCTAGAGAACTCTAATTCAAACATCATACAAAATTTCCCTCTGAACCGCATTCACATAGGTAATACAAGGTGTTCCTTGGTTAGGCAGAGCCATCACCAAGGACTCAGTGTGAATCAGCCTCTTCCTTCTTTCCTGAATGTAAAACTGAAGTCTGAGGCCTTTTTGGTGACATGTGGGAGCTAGCAGGCCTCTACCCAAAAGAACATTGCAAAGTGGAGACCATCAGGATCCTTGGGTCCTTGAGACAAAAACTTCAGCAATTGCTGAAAAAACTGGAGGAAAAAATGTAATGCCTTAGAGGCTTCACCTAGAAGAGAGGTTGAAGATGCTGCCATAAGTGGATCTGAGCTGCCAACTCCAATGGCCTCCCTAGCTTCAAGTCAGAGAGAACCTTGTTTGACCCTGTCAAAGGGTTTTCAGAGATGAGGTCTAATGATGTCAAATGATTTTTTCCTAGTGCCTTGCTTGTGGAAAATCTCACACCTTTGTAAATGAAAAAGAAGTGATCACAATTAAGGACTATATCCAAACTATTTTACCACCCTCATATTCTCCAAGCTTGGCCATCTCTACATCCTAGATGCATCAGTCAGTGAGTGATGACATGCACATGACACCAAAGAGATGGGCTACATCACTTCCTTCTATGTACAGCACTTAAACTACCATAAATCAATGGTAAGCAGCAGTACAATGATTGATAATCTTCTAGAGAGCCCAGAGGAAGTAATGAAGGAGTTAAAATTGCTTGGAAATGGACAGAAAATATAAAGGATTGAACAAAATATGCAGTAACAACCATTTCTGGAATGGGACCCAAACAAACCCATTTCTGAGCAGGAACATGCTGGTGATGCATATCTTGGACATGCTGAGTCCTAACAGTACTGTGGATTTGCTACTGTGTGATATCAGCACATCACTGCTTGCCAAATACATTTCAGCAAAACCCAATAAATAGCACCACCACATGCAACATCTTTGGTGAGCTTCCAGACACACATCAGCTCAGTACAGAACAGCCGGTCAGGTGAGACAACCTTTTCTTTGGAAGCAAACCTTTCTACAGTCTGTTAGAACTCACCATTCTCCATGCCAATGCTGATACTCCCACATCAGAGAGTATATTCACAGCGTTGAAATATCCTTCCCCTGAGCAATTTGAGAGCCGGAGTGTTTTAAGTTCCTGACTGAACCACTGGAAGTGGGCCATGTCTTGTCATGATTTGGACTTGCTTTGTTGGCCCTGGTTGGGGCCAGAATCAAGATCTTCACTTTCATGATTCAACTACTGGATCCTCTGTTAGAGCTTAAGGGTGACAAATTGAGAAGCATTGGCCCTGAGTTGGATATAGAACTGAACAACCTGAAAGTGAAGACTTTCATCAGGCTGAACATTAAAGTTTTAGCCAGGGTGAAAATTGACATTATTTTAATAAAAGCACATTGGGTTGCCAGTGTTTGATGAGTAACTCAAAAGAAGAGCCATAAGTCTCCATTCCTCTTACCTACTGATATAAGGACACAGTCAAGGTACAGCTAGAGAAGCTGGAACCATGTATGCACCTGGTGATTGCTGCCCATGGTCCAACATTTTCTACCCTTCCACTGTAAGAGGCATCATTAATAAAAAAAGTCACATTGGGTCTCTATGTTTCTAAATACATTCACCATTTCAAAACTGTGGTGTCCTTTTTTTACATAATTGTTCCCCAAAGACTATGCTGGTAAGTGAGGTCATCCTCCAGGCTCTAGCCCTGATCCAGTGGCACTGTAGTGATGGGGTATCCACCAGTTCATTCTGTCCAGGCCCCAAGATATCAACATTTATGTTTTCCAATATGAAAAATTGCAAAGTCAAATCCAGTGAACAAGCCAAAGTTGTGAAAGAATTCCAGATGAAACTGGGCAAAGTGAGCCATCTCAAATTCCCCATTACCTTCCACAAACCCAACAAGCTTTCCAACTTCATATTGAGTATCAAGATGAAAAACAACTGGGAGGCCTTCTTGACCCAGTTCTGCATACAGACCTTTCAGCTGCCACCCAAAGATGTCATCAAATTGTCAATACTGCAGGGATCTGACTATAAAGCTTGCAAAGGTATCCAAGCAAAAGAAGGTTGCATATGTGTCATCACACTGGGACAGGAACAGGGTATTTGACAGTGAGGCCATGTGGATACCCATGTAAGCTCTTTCGAACTTATAGCCACCAGTGCAGCTGGCAGGATGGCATCCAGGAGCTTCACATCAGCCTGATCAAGATGATAAACCCCATCACCTAATGCTGGAGACACCTCACAGGGACTTTCATCTGGGTGAACTCTCTGGATATCCTGAGAGCACCTGCCTTCAGCCCTGTCATTCTGGAGTCTACCCTCTCTTCACTGTCCAGGCTGGATAACCTCACATTCACTTTGGAGATGGGGTTGGAGATAGGGAAGATTCTCAAACAGATTCCAGCTCAATCCAGGCAAGGTCCACACCCAAAGAGCAAGCACATGCAATATTCCACCCTTCCCTACCTGAGGGGAGGCCAAAGGGATTTTCTAATGTACTTCATGCCAATCAAATAGCTTTCTATTAGTTAAGTTTAAATGTACTTCAAAAATTATTTTTTAAAGAATGGAGGAGGGGACATATGAGAAAGGTGGTATATAATTTTAATAGCCTCTAGAAATTTGGGAATTTACCTCTGGGACATTTGATGAGGCAAAATGCCCCCAAAACAAAAGAGCAAATATTGTATGGTCTCATTTAGAAAATATTTATAAGGAAACAGGGGCATAAATTGTGAGATCTTAATACCAGTCACATTGAGTCTGGAGGGGCAATTGTTATTTCTGGATTTTGAGGGGCCGTTTTATGTATAACCTGGTATTTAGAGATAAGAAAGAGGCCAATCAGATTTGGATTAAGGTAATTCAGAATACAGGGATAAGGAAGAGTTTGTCTATATTTTAGAACTTCATCTACTCTTTGAGACCAAAGAAAGATTTATTTTGTTCAGAACCTAAATTTTCTGTAGCACATAATCTGACTCAACCTATCCAGATAGATCATTTAAACAATCCAAACCCAGGAATCTCAGACTAAGAATAAGGACCTTCAATCCTTTATAGTGTAATGTAATGCCTGGATACATCCCAGAGTATATTTATCAGATAACCAAAAAGTATTGGCAAAGTCCCTTGAGAAATGGGAGAAAAAAATGGAGCTATTAAACTTTACCACTGGTTTATCCTTGATACTGTGTCAAACATTAGGGACACCCAAATCTACAGGCCAAATAATTTTGTTTTGAGGTTTGCTCTTGTGAAGCTCATGTATGTAGTGGATAAGCTTAGCCTACCTATACATATGCCTAAGAGTTACTTCTGGAGGATATCTTTTATTGCTCAGATTTGGCTTCATTCTCTCTAAGCCCAAATCTGCTACTGAAATAATTGCCCTCCCCCCTACATCAGACATGACATCCAGTGGTGAAAATCTCCCTGATGGCATGGGAGATGACTCCCTGGGATGAATCTGGCCCTGGCACCGTGGGATCAACAATACCATCCTGACCAAAAGGTGGAAAATAAGTGTAACAAATAAGATATCAGTGGCTGAGAGAGCTCAAATAAAGTTGAGAATCATTCTGGAGTTCATGCATACTCAAGCTTCAGTTAGATATTGCTACCTATCATAACTTGCCAAATTCCAACCAAAACACTCCTGTCAATCCTAAAGAACACTTTGGGCATTGTATAAGATTTTACAAAGGTTTCATATGCTAAGGTAACTTCCCAGAAACCTACAAACTCCAGTTGGGTTCCTGGACCAGTTAAGTCCTAAAATGCTGAAGGACCAACCTCTGCTGAATCAACTAGTTTCAACCCTCTATCCCATATTATTGACAGCTCCTTCCAGTATGAAAAAGTTAGAATGAGCATAGCTCAAATACCCTTCAAGAGTGGGAGAAAGTTGAAAGATGATGGTAGAATTATACAGGGAATGTAGGGTTTAACAAAAGGGTATGATTCCTGAATCATGATATTGTTATTTCTTTTAGTCTCCAAATTCTTAGAGTGGCTATAAGCAAAAACCTAAAATTGTGGAATTGTAACCCATATCAAACTCTAAAGTCTGTTATATAAATAATTGTTGTGATGTGCTTTGAAATTTAATGATTTTCTGTTTATATGCTATTTTTCACAAAAAAATAAAAAAGTGCTCAATGTTTTGGAGAAGCTAGAAGGAAAAAATCTGAAATACTGGAATAGTAACCTGTAACAAACTCTGAAATCTTTTCTGTAACTACTTGTTGAAGTTGGCTTTGAAAATTATTGTTTTTTTATTTCTTTTCTTTGTATATATTTTAAATAAGAAAAATCTTTTAAGATTTGAGGAAAAATAGCCTTTAGAAGGAAAAAAAGCATTGCTTGAGGGAGATCCTTTTGAGGCTTTTATTTTGTATAAAGGCATTTTCAAATTATGTTACAGTTGTAAATATGTATTTAAAGGTCATTGAAGAGATTTATGATTCCCAGCCACATTTTATATTTTAATAATTAGACAGAAAGGCAGTTGTTGGAGTTTGGTCCTTCTTTACTGTATAAATGTAAAAATGTAAATCAAATATGAAAAGTTTTTTTCAGTACATGAGTATTTCTGATATCCATATTTTCTGAGTATGCCCTGGGCCTTACTCCTACCTCTCAGTTTAATCACCCTCCATATCTTTTGTGAGCTTTAATAGGCACAGTTAATTCTGATATTAGTTGCTATTGAGGCATTTTTACCAATAGATTAGAAAACAGTAAGGATTCAAAATTCAATTTATGGGTGTTTCACTTCAGATCTTTGGCTCCTCTCTGGGTGCAATTATTCATTCAAAAGACAAAGCCATTTGATAATGAGAGAGCCTCTTCATTCTAAGACCTCATTGTAATGCTTCTTCTTTGAAGGAAGATGAGTTCTTCCTGCAGATGTCACAACCATGATGGCCACCAAGGTTTCTTGTGCCTGGTGTAAATACTGAGGTTCATCTCACAATTCATGCATGCACTGTCACACCATCGGGGACATGTTGCCATTTGCCAAACTCTCTACTTCATTCCATCTAAAATTTAACCCTTCCTGCTTCTTTGTACACTTACATACTTGGAAATAATAGTATTATAGAATACCATTTTTGGAGAGCATAAAGATTCATCTGTGTAGGTTGAACATTTTTGAAAAATGAAATTGTTGTCCACAAAAAATTAGGGACATGGAAAATGTGGCATTAACAAATGGATCCTTTAGTGTTGTAGATAAATATGTATAAATGCAGGCATATCCATGTTTGTTCAATTATTTGTATTGTAGTTCTGACACCATAGAAGAAGTAGAAGACATAACTAGTAAAATATTTGGCGTATAATTAGAATGAGGTGTCCCCTAGAAGGACTGTATTTATTTGCACTGGTGTCTGACCATTTGGGATCCCCAGATGTCATTCTCTAAATCTGATTTTTTGAAACATTAATTAATCAGTGAAATCAATGTATAATCTCTTATTAAGCCCAAATATTGTTATATATCTACTGGTTCATACATTGAAAACCAACAGGATAAAAAAGAAAACAAATAAACACTAACACTACACTAAAACAAATAAACAGAAAACACTAAAATATGTTATGTTTCAAGAATCAGGACACACGTTCCCCAATCACCATATGAAATAACCTTAAATTACGTTTCTCAACCATATCCCCATCACTTTTTCCAGGAATTATCTCTCAAACTTTCTCCAAACAAGAAACAAAAACAGTTGCACCTTAAACCATGGATATTTTTTCCTCAGGGCCTTAAAATATTTGCCTATGCAATGGTTCTTTGACCACAAAGTTAATCCTAACAAAAATTGCAGTAAATTTTATTGATTGATTGATTGATAATTATAAAAAAATCAATTTGCCACGTGAATGAGGGTGTATTTCTGAAATCTTAATTCAATTCCATTGTTCTACATATATATCCTTGTGCCAATACCACACAGTTTTGACCAATGTAGCTTTGTAATATTCTTTGAAGACAAGAAGTGTGGGTCTTCCAAACCAGTTCTTTCTCAAGAAGTTATTGATTATTCTGGGCCCCTTGCCCCTTCAAATAAATATGATAATTGGCTTTTCCATTTCCACAGTTGAGAATGTCGATTGAAATTTTGTTTGAGATTCCATTGAGTTTGTAAATCATTTTGGGTAAGACTGATGCCTTAAGTATATTTAGTCTTTCAATACATGAACATGAAATATCTTTCCATTTATTTAGTTCATCTTTGATTTCTTTTAGCAATATTTTGTGTCATTGGTCTAATGTGAGTCTCTTATAAATACATGGTTGGATCATGCTTTTTTTTTGTAATCCATTTTGCAAACTTATGTCTTTGGGGAGTTTAATCCATTAACATTCAGTGTTATTACTTTAAAGACAGTATTTACTTCAATCATTTTGTCCTTTGTCTTTTATATATTGCATCTGCTTTTCCTCTCTTTTCTTTTATTTCAAGTTCATTTACTGTGTAGTTGATGTTTTGTTATAGATTTGACTGTTTCCTGTCTCATTTAGGTTCCTTATATATATCTTAAATACGTACTTTTTAGTTATCCTGGGGTTTATATTACACAACTGACATCTACAACCTACAGATTTTAAGGACACAAGCTTAACACCAATAGCATACATGTTCTCTGCTCTTGTATCCCTCTGTTCCTTTCTTTATTCTGTTTTTATTCCACCTTATCACCTTAAATTTTGCATGTCTGTTATCAGGAAATATGTCTTTTTCTTGTTCAATTTTATTTGGATTCCTGTATGAATTAAGAGTAGATTTGTATATTGAGGATATAGTATTATAGGCTTTGCATTTACACTTTTAGTTACCTTACCTAATGATCTTCATTTCTTCATACTGCTCGAAGTCTTTCTCTCCTGTCTTCTACTTTCAACCTTCAGAAATCCCTTTAGTAATTCTTTAAGGGTAGGTCTCTTTAGAGGTACTGTTTCATTTTTCTCTGCATCTGTGAGTATTTTAAACTGTACTTCATTTTTGAAAGACAATTTTTCTGGACAAAGAATCTTTGACTGTCATGTTTCTCTTTCAGTACCTTAAATATGCCATACCACTGCTTTCCTACCTTCATGGACTCTGATGAGAAATTGGGACTTAGCCTTGTTGAAGATCACTTGTATGTGAAGAATCACATTTCTCTTGTTTTCAGAATTCTCTTTTTATCTTTGGCATTTCACGTTCTGATAAATATGTATCTCAAATTAGGTCTATTAGGATTTATTGTGTTTGAAATACATTGAGCTTGTTGTGCAGATATGTTAGTGTCTTTCCTAAGAGTTGGGAAGTTTTTCACCATTGCTGTGCTGGTTGGAAACTTTTGTGTACCCCAGAAAAGACATTTTCTTTAATGTTGCTGGGTGGGATCCTTTTGATTGGGGGATTTCCATGGAAAAGTGTCTCCACTGATCCAAGGTGGCCTTTCTTACTGGAGTCCCTTCAGAGGGAGCTATTTTGGAAGAAGATACAGAGCTGACAAAGCTGACATGAGGCACAGACATTTGGAGATGTAGAAAGAAAATACCCCTGTACAAGTTCTTTTGAAACTAGAAGACAGGATCAGCAGACACCAGCCATATACTTTCCCAGATTGGACTTTCTTGAGTGAAGATATCTTTCTCTGGATGCCATAATTTGGACATTTTTATGGCCTTAGAACTGTAAACCTGCAACTTAATAAATTCCCTTTATAAAAACCAATGCATTTTTGGTATATTGCATTCCAGCAGTATTTAATAAATTAAAAGAAATTTTGGTACCAGAGTAGTGCAGTGCTTCAGTTTGTAAATACCAATCATGTTGTAACAGCTTTTTAAATGGATAAGGGGAAGATGCTGGAACACTTGTTAGGATCTTGGTAGAGAAAGCCTAGAATACTGTGAAGAGACTGTTAGTAGAATTGTGGACTCTAAACAGTCCGTTGACAAGGCTTAACACAGAAATGATGAATGTGTCAGAGCAAATTTGAAGAAAGGCAACCCTTGTTTTAAAACAGCAGATAATTTGGTCAAATTGAATATTGCTGTTGGATGGAAGATAGAATTTAAAGACAACAACTCAGGGTATTAAGCTGAGGTAATTTCCAAACTAAGTGTAGAAAATGAAGTCTGGCTGCTCCTTGTGGCTTATAGTAAAATTTTAGAGGAAAGTGATAAGTTGGGAACTGAACTCTTTGGTTCAAAGCAAGCATAAATTGAAGGTCTGGAAAATTCTGGGCTTCCAGAAAATGTGATCCAAATGAATAGGCCCCACACAAGGATTTAGCCAAACATTGAAGCAGTCAGTCATTACAGGACAGTGAGAATTGGAGATAGAGTTATCCACAATGGATTTGTGGAAAGTTCTATTGTCTAACGGGCATGATGCCCCAGTATTGCATAGAAAACTGACAGAAGCATTGAGGAATATGTATAATTGGAACCATTTCCAGTCTGGACTAAAAGGGACAGAAAAGGGACAAATTGCAGGAGAAATTACTTCAGAGGCAGAGCCATGAAAGCTAAGATCTGAAGCCAGGCAATCTCAGTCCAGGAGAGTAGACCCATGTATACATATGGAGAAGGAAAGTTTTCCTTGGAAGCAGAGGGCAGGCCTTTTGCTTCATGGTTCAGGAAGAGTTTCAGTGCCTCAGGCCTTGAAGGGGGCAGCATAAAAGGGACTGATGGGAATCCTTGATCACCCTATTGTTCTAAGGGTTTTGACCATCTTCCCCAGAGATAGCAGAGAGCCCAGGTGCTGCCCCAATGTTTGGAAAGGGTGGAGCTGAGCTACAGAAAACATTTCCTTTGATTCCCAGAGTTGCAAGCCCCACTCAAGTATTTTCAGGGAGCTAGGTTGCTGCATAGGCTCTTGGAAAGGCTGGAATTGCTGATTTCTAGATCCTTAATAATTAATGACTCTCAGACTTTGAAAGCTGATGGAGTTGTCTTGGAGGTTCTTAGAACTGTTTGGGTCCCATGACCCTGTTTTTCTTTTGATTCCTCCCGATGACAATACAACAAGCAAGTATCCAATGGCTGTCCCTCCCTTGTATATTGACGACAGATAACTTGTTCTGAGTTTCACAGGTCCGAAGCTAAAGAAGAATTTTTTTGCCTTATGTCAGACCATTCCATCAAATTCCTGAATTTGGTGAGATTTTGTTCTGTTTCTAACTTATTTTATTTAAATTGTTACTGAAATGGTTTAAGGCTTTATATATATATATATATATATATATATATATATATTATAGTGGAATGAATGTATTTCATGTATGGGAAGAACATGTCTTTCGGGGTCCAGAGGATGGAATGTGTTGAATTGAAACTTTTGTGTGTCTCAGAAAATTCGTGTTCTTTAATCCTGATTCAATAATCCTGGGTCAGATCCTTTTGAGTATGTGATTTCAATGGAGATCTCTCCACCCATTCGAGATGGGTTTGTTTCCTGGAGTTCTTTAAGAGGGAACCATTTCAGAAGAAGAGACACAGCCAAAAGAGCTGATATGAGACACAGAGTTTGAAGATACAGGAAGAAAATGACTGTGGGAAGCTGTTTTGAAACCAGAAGCCATTGGATCAGCAGATGCCAGCCCTATGCCTTCCAAGATCAAGTTATTTTTCTCTGGATGCCTTAACTTGGACATTATTATGCCCTTGAAACTGAAAACTTGCAACTTATTAAATTATCTTCATGAAAGTCAACACTTTTCTGGTATATTGCCTTCTGGTAGCATTTAACAAATTAAAACAATTACTTCTTCAAATATTCTTTATGCCCCTCCTTCTTTTCTCTTCTCCTTCTGGGACACCCATGATACATATGTTTGCGTGCTTCATGCTTTCATTCAAATCCCTAAACCATGGATCAATTTTTCTTTCTTTCCTTCATCTATTTTTCTGACTGTATGATTTTGGTTCTGCTGTTTTCTAGTTCACTGATCCTTCCTCGTTCCTCTTAAAATCAGTTTTATATGCCTTTACTGCATTTTTAATATTTTCTGTTGTGTGTTTCATCTCCATAATTTCTATGCTTCTGTTTTAAACTTTCAAATTCTTCTTTATGGTCATATGTTGACTTCTTAAATATCCTTTATCTCTTTCTGCATATTTCCTGCCATCTCTTTGAATTGATTAAACAGAATTGTTTGATTATCTTAGATTAATTGTTCCAACTTCTGAATGTCCTTTGATGTGTTAATTTGTTCCCTTGGCTGAGCCATATCTTCCCATTTCTTAGTAAAGCTTGTAATATTTTGCTCATGTCTAGGCATTTGATTATCTGGATGAGTTAACTTTTAATGTCTTCTTCTACCTTGAGTCTAGGGTTTCATTGTTGATTGACTCTGAGTTAAGGCTCTTTTTTGATGCTTGTTTCAACTTATTCTAGACTTTATGTAGCCCAGGTTTAACAGTTCAGATTTTCTCAGCTATTCTTTAGCTGATTGTTGCCCTGAATATGTGCTGAAATTTGTAAGAAATTTTTAAAATTGTACTTTTGTGCAATTAATTCACCTCTAGGAGAGAGCTTCTTTCCCTGTGTTCCTTCTCCGGGAATCTTGATCTATTCTGTCTGTTTATTTGTTGACTTTTTTCCCCAGAGCTTATGATCTTTTAAAAATTATCCACCTCATTCAATGCCATTTTTTCTTACACATTTTAGTTCTGATACCCAACTTATCTTTCAACTGCCTATTTAATTTTTCCTGTAATTATTTCTGCATCTTTTGCCTTCCCTTTAAGAGTATCCTACCACAGGGAGCCAAATAGGGTCAATGCAAAAGGTGGGTCATTTTAGAATTGTCAGTTTTAGTTTAGATATCCAATTGACTGAATCTGGTTGAATGAGGATACAACAGTTCTTATCAGTCTTTATGTTATATTCTCTCTTGTTTCTCTTTTATACCTCTGAATGCACTTTCATATGTAGCACTCTGTGGCAGCTTGTTTTCCACCCTGGGTCTCTGTGAATTTGGGTCCCTGTGCCTAGATATGTATGGAGTTCTAATTCACTGCTCTGAGTCAACCATCTCAGTCTATGGCAGCATTTTCAGGGTACATGAGATGTCACCATGTTGATGATATTTAAACTTTTTTTTGGCATGGGCAGGCAGCAGGGATTGAATCTGGTTCTCCACCATGGCACACAAGAGCTCTGCCTTCTGAGCCCAGTGGCCCACCCTATTTAAAACATTTTAAAATATACATTTAGTATTTTTTATTAGAGAAGTTGTAGGTTTGCAGAAAAATAATGAAAAATATAGTCATTCTTCCATAAATTATACAAACGTATCACACTAATGCAAGATGTCAATTATAAGGTGTTTTATGGGAAAATACATGACAATATAAATTGCACACTACAGTTAATTGGTACAATAACAATAACCTTTCATCAATTGTAATAAAAATACTATGGTAATGAAAATGTTAATAATGGAGGGTGTGCTAGTTAGGATTCTTTAGAGAAATAGAACCAACAGAAGAGATATGTAAATATGAGATTTATAGAAGTGTCTCATGGAATCATGGGAATGGAAGAATCCAAAATTCACCAGGTAGCCTGTGAATCTGGTGGCTCTAATGAAGGGTCTGGATGAACTAAACAAGAGAGGTGCACTGGTTGATGAAGCTGTGAAAGAATCTCTCTTCTTCCTTTAGAGCCTTCAATTGATTGGGGTCAAGACTTAGTTGATCACAGATGTAATCAGTCATAAATGCAATCAACTGACTGATGATTTAATACACCAGCCTGTCAATTTATCAATCAGCCATGAAATATCCTTGCGGCAATGGTAAGGGAAGTGCTTTCCTGACCAGACAACTGGGCATAATCACTTGGAAAAATTGACACCAGAACCTAACCATCACAGTCTGACACTTGTCAACTTGGCACCTATGCGCATCACCTTGAAACATGCTTAATTTCCAAATAAAACACTATAAAAACAAATGTTTTGCCTAGGAACACTCAACTGTACTGCATACAACTGGAAAAGCTGTTCCATTTCTGGTATATCACATTTTGGCAGCTTGCAAACTAACACAATATCCTATGACCTAAATACTATAACATGAACAATACAACTTATGTCACATGATAAGTAGAAAACAAGTTATTTGCTTATGGACAAATGCATACACACTCAAAACAAAACAGGAAAAATATTCATACAATCACAGTCTTCATTTCTGTAACTGGTAACATGGTCATAGCTCATATTTTTCACTACCTTCTTCTATTACCCATTCCATGTTTCCTTTACCCTCAATAAACACTTCAGCTGGCCAAAGTTCTTGCCAGGTGGGGTGACCCAGATCTTCATTCCTGAAGTTTCTGGGCCATTTGTAGAGTGGTCTGGATTGGGTTGTTGCAGTATTTCACTGGCTTTAATCACAAGGAATAGTAGTACTAGGAGATGCCCTTGGGGATCTCTGGATTTCAGGAAAACATTTCTTTATCTCCATTGTGCAATTGAAGTCCTATTTCCCCTTGATAGTCAGGATCAATCACCCAAGAAAGAATAGCAATCCGCTTTTGTACCCTTGATTCAGTGGCATGAGAAGACCAAATTGGCCATGTGGCAATTTTAACTTCCAGCTCAATGCAGTCATTGTTGTGTCTCCTAGTAGGAATATTCTTAATTTTGGAACTAAGACATTTAGATGAACAGATCTTAATGTTTCAGTGACAGGAAGCAGAAGTTTTCTTAGTGGATCACTAGAAGTTTTGAGTGTTGCCACTCCCATTTCCACACCTCGATTATTGGATCTGTGAATCCTGGCTAAGGGAGAATCAGCACCATATGGTAGATGCTGATTCCAAACATATGCAGCCTCCTGGAGAACATTGCCCAAGCCTTGCAAGATAATTCCACCTAGTTGGCACCATCATTGGGTTTTGCTGAATACAAGCCCTGAGCAGAGATAAAACTACAAGGCAAATACAAAAGAAACTTAGAGGTCTCTCTTCAGGACTGAAGAAACAGGGATGATGAAACAAAACAGAGATTTTTGGAGTTGGATGAAGTAAAAAAAAAAACCTGAAAAGGGCTTTGCCCCAAGAAAAAGGTCACATAGAGCCAAATACAACTTCTAGCTCTTGATTGGTGAATCCGAGATCTGGGGACTGTCTCTGAAAAGGATATTTTTAATTCTCTTTTTAATGTTTTAGCAACCCATTAGAGAAAGCTGGGGGTGTTCTCAGTTTTCAGTATAGCGCCAGGCAAAGACAAAGTTAAGGAATGCCTGAGAGACAGTGATTAATTAGGTGAAGGAGATAGTTCCTTAAAGTATCTATCTTCCACAAGAAAAGGGGAGCAGAGTGTAGCACAAATGGCTGCTCTCATTAAGAGTATTTGTACCCTGTAGACTAGAATATCAGCAGCACTTTTGAACTACTGAAAGGGAGACCCGTTTGTCTCAAATGTGTTCCTGGTAGGGGGAAAGTGGACCTGTTTGAGAAGCCTGTGACTTTTCATGTCTGCAGGGTACAGGGTGCTGAAGAGTGGCTCAGTCCTCCACAAAAGTAAAGGGTGGGCAAAGCACAGGAGGAGAATGTTATTTAAAGAATTCATTCCACAGGAGCTGGA
Source organism: Tamandua tetradactyla (assembly GCF_023851605.1). Classification (NCBI taxonomy): domain Eukaryota; kingdom Metazoa; phylum Chordata; class Mammalia; order Pilosa; family Myrmecophagidae; genus Tamandua; species Tamandua tetradactyla. Next base: position 81,464,754 of record NC_135353.1, read on the forward strand.
AAATAAAAACTGTTTAAATCTGCCTTCAGCCTCAGTCTGTGCCTCAGTGGTGCCCCTGGCAGGAACGAGGTCTGCTGGGAATTAATGCACAGTATCACTTAACACAAGTGGGAAGCAACAGTCTGACAAGTGCCATCTTCTGGGAAAGACAGGAAAAGCACAGTATTAAAAGCCTTCATAGCAAAGACTGGCATCCTGCTGGGTCTCATCCCCAGAGAACCTTGGGGATAACACAATTTTCATGATTCCTTGATCTCTCCTGTCTGGGAAACTCTGATTGGAGTCAATCCTATCTGGGGAGACCTTACTTCCAAGCCAGACATCCAGGTAAAAGTGCTAGAGATAACAAAAGAATTGTTAAAAACCATATAGAGGCAAAACAAAACAAACAATAGACCCACATTCCCTGAGGAGGAAAAAAGAAGAGGGGAGTTTCCTGATGCTGAAATAATTGCACACACACAAAAAAAGGGTAACCTCAAAAAACTTCCATATAGGAGGCCAGAACAAGAAAAACATGATCTGAAAACTTATGATCAGTTAAATGGTGGCTATGTTAGAGCAAGAGAATAAGTTGACTTTCAAAGAACAACTAGAGAATAAAGTCAAACGACAAGAAAATCTTTGGCAAAAGAGAGAAAATGACCTCCAGAATAAACTAATAAAGAAAATCAGATGCCTAGACATGAGCAAAAATCCGTAAGCCATACTAGGAAGCACAAAGATATGGCCCAGACAAAATATACTAACAGTTCAAATGTGATACAGTTCGTGAAACAACTAATTAAAGATGTTCAAGTAAATCTTTTGAAACAAATCAATTAGTTGAAAAAAAATGTAGCAAAAAAGATGAAGACTATAAAAATGACACTGGATGACCATAAAGAACACAAATGCTTGCAAAAACAAATGGCGCAGATAGATAGGCAGGGAAATACAGCAGCATAGGGAGGTGTGGGATTCGGTTCATCTTCTAGATAACCTAGCAAATAGCCCGAACAGTCTGGAACAATTGTTTTTGGGACATCACATCTATGACCGGACACACACCAGTCAGAAATGGGTGAATTATGAGTAAAGTCCCTAAAGGCCAGAGGCTGGCATTCCTCCCTCACTGTCATGGCAGGCTCAGTAGGAAACGCATCCCTGTGGGAAAACAAAGATGAGAATTTTGGGAGCAAGTGAAGGCATCCCAGTCAAGCTTCAATTGTGGATTTAATTAACAAATTTTGTCTACTGAATATAAGCTCCAAGCACAGATAAACTGAGAGCAAGCGGGGAAGGAATTCTGAAGTTTCTCCCAGCAGAAAGGAGGCATTGTAATGGAGGAAAAATAACAAACACAAAAACATAAAACTGAGACTTTTGGAGTCAGTCCATTTCAGAATACTAGCAAAGGGCTGTACCCCAAGGCAAGTAGTTCCAGGTACCAACTCTGACAGGCAAAATCTGTGAGCTAGACACTGGCTCTGTAAGAGGGATTTTCTGAAACTTTTCTAGGTAGCTCATTAGAGAAACCCTCAGGCATTTTCAATATTGATCTCTGATCAAGACAATGGTGGAGTTAAGATAGGTCTGAGAGTCAAAGTAACAAGTCAAGTGAAGGAGTTTATTCACCAAAGGGCTTCTCATCCCAAGGATAACAGGGGTCAAAGTTCAGTTGATTGATGGCCCTCAATCTGATAATTCAGACCCCAGGGGCTAAGCCCTAAAATCACCATCTACAAGAGCCTTTATCTCAACCATGGCCTTGATAGCAACAGAGTCAGTTTAGAATTAAAGGCACTGTACCACTTTACTCCAGCAAAGAGCTGCAGGCTGAAAAACATCATCTGCTGGGAAGAATATGGAAAGGGTAGAGTCTAGAGACTTTAGATGAATCTCTAACAACCTGCTGCAGCTCACCCCCAAAGAACTATAACATAGAGATCTGGGCCTGCCTTGTCTGGAAAATTCTGACTGGTATCAATGATATCTGGTGACACAATCATAAAAAAATAAAAGGTCCTGTTTATAGAGGGCAAGAACCAGAAAAACAATAGCTGTATGATTCTGAAGAGTTAAATAGAAGCTATGCTATATGTCTAGAATATGTTGAACTGAAAACCAAAAAACAGTAAGAAAACATAGCCAATCAACAAGAAAACCCTAGGTAAAAGAGTAAAAACAATCTGTAGAATAAATCAATCAAGGAAATCAGGTGTTAAGATCCCAACAAAAAAAAATGAGTCGTACTAGGAAAAATGAAAATATTGCCCAGTCAAGGAATGAACTCATACTTCAAATGAGATACAGAAGTTGAAACAACTGATTAATATTCAATCAGACATGTTAAACCAATTCAAAAATCAAATCAACATATTGAGGGAAAATATGACAAAAGAGATGAAAGTTATGAAGATATTAGATAACCATAAAGAAGACCTCAAAAGCTATAAAATCAAATAGCAGAACATAGGGGAAGAAAAGGCACAATAGAAGAGATAAAAAAACACAATGGAGACTTACAACAGTAGATTTGAAGAGGCAGAAGAAAAAGTTAGTAACTAGAGGGCAAGACATCTGAAATCCTACACATACACACACACACACACACACACACAAAACAGATGAGGAAAAGAATGGAAAAAATATGTGCAGGATCTCAGGGAATTAAATGGTAATATGAAATGCATCAATATATGCATTATAGGTATCACAGGAGAAGAGAAGGGAAAAGAGGCAGAAAGAGTAATGAAGGAAATAATCACTGAAAATTTCCCATCTCTTATGAGAGACAAAATCTTACAGATCCAAGAAGTGTAGCTCCAAACAGAATAGATCCACATAGACCTACCCCAGTGCACTTGCTAATTAAAATGTCAAATGTCATAGATGAAGACTGAATTAGGAAAGCAGCAAGAGAAAAACAATTCATCACATAAAAGGAAGGTCAATAAGATTATGTGTGGCTTTCTCAGCAGGAACCATGGAAGCAAGAAGGCAGTGACATGATATATTTATGATTTGGCTAAAGAAAAACTGTCAACCAGGAATTCTATATCTGATAATACTGTCTTTCAAAAATGAGGGAGAATTTAAAATATTCTCAAACAGAAACGGAAAGAATTTGTAAGAGACAAGCTCTACAAGAAATACTAAAAGGAGCACTACAGCACTACAGGATATGAAAATAGTAGAAAGCAAGATCTGGAGAAGAGTGCAAAAATGAAGACTATCAAGAAGGGTAAAAAGAGAGAAAAGATATGAAATATAAAATCCAAAAGTCAAAAGTTTAGAAGAAAGTACTGCCTTTACAGTAATAACATGTTAATGGATTAAATTTCCCAATAAAAAGAAAAACACTAGCGCAATAGATTAAAAAACAGAACGCATCTAAATGCTTTATACATAAGGTTCACTTTAGACCCAAAGACAAAAATAAATGGGAAGGAAAGACTTGAAAAGGATATTTCACACAAAAAGTAACCAGCAATAAGTTTGATGTAGCTACACTAATATATGACAAATTTAACTTCAAATATAAACCAATTAAAAGAGACAAAGAAAGACACTATGTATTAATAAAAGAAACAATTCATCAAGGGCCCATAACAGTCATAAGTATTTATACACCAAACTAGAGTGCCCCAAAATTTATGACAACACTGAAAGAAGTAGGCACCTCTACAATATTTGGAGACTTCAACACAATGATCCTAACAATGGATTGAACCACTACATAAAGGATCAATAAGGAAACACAGATTTTGAATAATATGATAAATGATATATTAATGATTACTATTATTAATATTAAATATTATTTGATAAATGATATCAAATTAATAATATGATAAATGAAAAAGATGTATTTACAGAACTTTACACCCCATAGAAGCAAGAATCACATTTTTCTAAAATGCTCATGGATCACTCTTCATGATAGACCATATATTGGGTCACAAAGTAAGTCTCAATAACTTGAAAAGTTTGAAATTATACAAAATATTTTCTCAAATCATAATAGAATAAACAAGGAAATCTATAAGAGGCAGGAGGCAGGAAAATTCACAAACATATAGAGGCTAAACAACATAGTATTATTTGATCAGTGGGACAAAGAAGGAATTACAAGAGAAATCAGTAAATATCCAGAGGCAAAAAAAGAGTGAAACTGCAACATAAAAAAATATATGGGGGGCAGCAAAGGCAGTGCTGAGAGATGATTTTATTGCTTCACATGTGAATTCTACCAAGCATTCAAAAAAGAAGTAGTAACAATACTGCTCAAGCCTTCAAAAAAATTGAAGAGGAAGAATAGCTACTGAACTCATTCTCTGAAGCCAACATGAGCCTCAAACCAAAGACACACAAAGGTACTTCAAGAAAATAAACTAAAGAACAATCTCTTTAATGCAAATAGATGCAAAAATTCTCAACAAAATATTTGCAGATCAAATCCAGTAGCACATAAAAAGAATTATATACCATGAACAAGTGGAATTTATTCCAGGTATGCAAGATTGGTTCAACACAAGAAAATAATTTATTGTAATACACTACATCAATAAATCAAAGTGGAAAAACCACATGATCTTCACAATTAATGCAGAAAATGCATTTGACAAAATTCAGAATTCTTTCTTTTTTATTGCTATTTTATTGAGCTATGCCATTCACATATCATATAATCATTAAAATTGTACAACAGTAGTTCACAGTATCATTATATAGCTGTGTGTTCATTATCACAATTGATTTTTGTATATTTTCATTACTCAAAAAAAGGGTAAAAAATAACACCCAGGACATTCCATACACCTCACACATATTATTTATTTATTTTTGTCTTTTATTTCTTACTACTTTGTTCATACACTAGATAAATGGAGTGTTAGGAACAAGGTTTTCAACATCACATAGTTACACCTTAAATGCTCTATGGTTATTTGATCATCTCTAAGAATCAAGGCTTTGGATTGCAGTTCAACAGTTTTGGGTATTTCTCTTTAGCTACTCCAATACACCAGAAACTGAAAAGGGATATATAATATATATTACACAAGAATAACCTCTCTGCTCTAATTGAAGTCTCTCAGCAACTGAAGCTTTATTTTGTTTCATATGCTCTTCACAATTTTGGTCAAGATGTCTTTCTCCCCCCTTGATGCCAGGGCAAGCCTTGTCCCCTGGAGTCATGTTCCAGGTTGCCAGGGAGATTTCATCCCTGGAAGTCTTGTCCCTTTTAGGGGACAGGGCATTAAGATCACCTGTTGGCTTAGAGAGAGAGGCCACATCTGAGCAACAAAAGTTGTTCTCTGGAAGTAACTCATAGGAATAATTATATGTAGCCTTAGCTTCTCCTTTGCAGGAATAAGTTTCATAAGGGCAAGCCCCAAGATTGGTAGCCCTCAATAATTACAAAAATGTTAGGTCTTCCACAGGTGGGAAAGTTTAATATTCCACATTTTCACCAATACCTCAAGGGGAAACTTTGCAAATACTTTTAAATCTTCTGCCCAGATTACTAATGGATATTGGGACATCACACCAACTTATAAAAACCCACAAAAATCCCACTCTCTTTTCAAGTTTCCATGTAATTATAGTGTTCATAAAAAAGTAACTATACAAGTTAGATTACATAGTGTGCTACCAAAAATGCAAATTTTGCATGACATTAACACCTCTTCCTTTGTTCTCACACAGAAGTTGAAGTTTTAAAATGCAGTCATTATCATCCTTTACCTTTTGGCATGATTTACCTTGGTCCTACGAAGATCAGCTCCATTCATACCTCTAATTGAAGTCAGATTACTTTTTCATTGTTTTTAACAGTTGTTGTATGGGGTATTACTGACTTTCATAGCTGCAGGACTTTAGCTCTGAGAGTCAAGTGTCAAGCAAATACCCAAAGATCCAGGAAATGGCTAGGTTCTTTAATAAAATAAAAGAGCTCAGCACTTTAGAATTTGGAAATAAAACTTATGACTCTGGAATAGATGTGAGTGCTGTGAGAGCTTGCAGTCTAGGAACCTTTAACACAGGCCTTCACCTGATAACCCATGCTCTCAATTTCAATTCTCAAACTTTGCACTTTATAGTTAGTTCATATTACTAAATTTTAATAATATTTGTCTTTTTTCCAGCTTATTATATTCAACACACTGTCCTCAAGGATCTTTCACCAACAGCCTGCCTCATGACTTCATTCCTTCTTGCAACCACTCAATGATCCATTCTTCTATTGATGTACCACTAGATCACCTCCATCTATTGCAATTCATGAGCACTGTCACCATAATCACCAGTGTACAAATGTCCATTCATTTCCCCAATCCCAGTCCCTACAAGTACAAACCTAATTATTGGGTTGCAGGATTATACAGCACCCCAAACCCTAACCTCCTGTGGAATCACCACACTACCATCCAGAGAAGCTGCACTTAATTCCCTACTTAAAGTGAATTCGTAGATCTCTCTTTCCTCTCCAGAATTTTTCCAGCACTTCTATCTCTCTGTTCATTTTTTTAAACTTTTTTATTGTGTAATATAACATGCATACAAAGCAAAGAAAGAAAAAAGCAATAGTTTTTAAAGCACTCTTCAACAAGTAGCTACAGGACAGGTCCCAGATTTTGTCATGGGCTACCATACAATCACCCAACATTTTTCCTTCTAGGGTCTCCAGAACATTGGCCAAATGGAATGAATACTCTTTTCTTTATTCATTACAATGGACTGTTTTTCTTTTTTGTGAAAAATAACATACACAGAAAAAAGCAATAAATTTCTAACCACAGCGCAACAATTAGGCATATAACAGATTTCAGTGTTTGGTATGGGTTACAATTTGAAAATTTTAGTTTTTTACTTCTAGCTGCTCTAAGATACTGGGAACTAAAATAAATATCATTTTTAATGATTCAACAATCATATTCATTTGTTAAACCCTTTTTCTCGTATAACTCCACCATCAACACCTCTGATCTTTCTATCCCACTCTTTAGGGGTGTTTGGGCTATGGTCATTTTAAGTTTTCCATGTTGGAAGGGGCTATCCATAATAAAGGGTAAAGATATGGAAGTAGCTAATGCTCTGGAGAGGATGGGCCTTCTAGATTTCAGTACTTATAGGTTCAGGGACCCATCTGGAGGTTGTGGGTTTCTGTAAAGTTACCCTAGTGCATGGAACCTTTGTAAAATCTTATATAATGCTCTAAGTGTTCTTTAGGATTGGCTGGAATTGTTTTGGTTAGGGTTTGGCAAGTTATGATAGGTAGCAATGCCTAACTGAAGCTTGCATAAGACTGACCTCCAGAGTAGCCTCTCCACTACAATTGAACTCTCTCAGCCACTGATACTTCATTAATTACAATACTTTTCCCCCTTTTGGTTATGATGATATTGTTGATCTTACAGTGCTAGGGCCAGGTTCCTTCCTGGTGGCCATCTCCCATGCTTCCAGGGAAATTTTCACTCCCAGATGTTATGTCCTGTGTAGAAAGGAGTGCAATAATTTCATTTGCAGAGATGGGCTTAGAGAGAGTGAGCCCACATGTAAGCAACAGAAGAGGTGGTCCAGAAGTAACTCTTAGGCAAAACTATAGGTAGGCTAAGCTTCTCCACTACATACATGAGCTTCACAAGAAAGCCTCAAAATCAAGAGCTTGGCCTATAGATTTGGGTGTCTCTAACATTTGACAGTGTATCAGGTGTTTCCCCAGTGATAGTTTAATAGTTCTCTATATTTTTTTCCATCTCTCAAGGGACTTTGCCAATATTATTTGAGTATCTGCTTAATATATTCTTGGATGTATCTAAGCAATACATTAAGCTACACAGGAATGAGGCCCTTATTTTTTTGGGGGGGGTGCATAGTCCAGGAATTGAACCCAGGTCTCCTACATGGAAGAGGGGCATTCTAACCACTGAACTACCTGTGGACCCAGCCTTCATTTTTATTATGGGCTCATTATGTTTTGTTTGTTCAGGTGAGCTATCCCCATAAGTTGAGTTACATCATGTGCTACAGAAAATTTAAATTTCAAACAAAATAAACCTTTCTTCCCTTGATCTCAAAGAGTAGGTGCAGTTCTGAAACATAAAAAATGTCTTCCATACCCCTGTGTTCTGAATTAATTTAATCCCAAACTGGTTGGTTTTCTTTTTATCTCTAAATACCGGGTTATACATATATAAAACAGCCTCACAAAGTCCAGAAATAATAATTACCACTTCACACTAAATGTATCTGCTAAAAGAGCTTACAATCTAGTCCCCTGTTTTCATATAAGCATTTTCTAACGGAAACCATACAATAACTGTTCTTTCATTTCTGGCTTATTTTGCATCACCAAATTTCCCACAATTTCATACACATTGTTGTATGCCTCATGACTTCATTCCTTTCTGTAGCAGCACAATATTCAATCATATGTATACACCGTTGTTCACCAATCTACTTCTAAGCCAGCACATACTTCAGTCACCTGCATTTGCATTCATTATGCTTCATGTATAATGCCCAAAGTCTGAATCCCACAACATTATCAATTTTAGATAATTTCTTTGTTCCCAAGAGAAAGGTAACCAATAAACACACCATCACCAAATAAGAGATCTAAACTTCCCTTTAAAACTTGTCCTGACCCCCTTATTTTCCCCAGCTGTTGCTGTGGTACTGATGTTTTCCTCTTAAACATAGCTCATGGCATACAATAGCAGTTTTCCCCCTGTAACCTAGACTTAAACACTCTGTACATGAATCATACCTTTAGAGTAGTTCTTGCAAGACCTATTTTATACTTGTAGTGTTAATCAGTGAAACAATAGTTCTATGCAGCCCCATTCAATCATGTTCACCTTCCATATGGGAATATTACTTATACATCCACTAGAGAATCACCTTCTCTTCTATCTATTCCCTTACACTTCAGTTAAATCTCACTAACTGACTGTTCACACGTCTCTACCTTCGATGTATCTCTTTGAGGCCTATATTCCCTATTATAAGCCTCCAATTTTCCTTTATCATGGTCATGAAAGTGGAGTCATACAGTATCTATCCTTTTGTGTCTGTCTTATTTCACTCAGCATTATGTCTGCAAGGCTTATCCACCTTGTCATGTGCTTTGGGACATCATTTCATCTTACCGCAGCATAATATTCTATTGTATGTGTATATCACATTTTGTTAATCCACTTGTCTATTGATTAGCATTTGGATTGTTTCAAATTTTGAATAATGCTGCTATGAACATCAGTGTGCAAATGTCTGTTTGTGTCATTGCTTTCAGCTCTTCTGGGAATATACCAAGTAGTACTATTGCTGGGTCATAGGGTGACTCGATATTTAGTTTCCTAAGGAACCACCAAACACTTTCCTAGTGGCTATACCATTATAAATTCCCACCAGCAGTGTATACGTGTCTCAATTTCTCCATATCCTCTCCAACATTTGTAGTTTCCTGTTTGTTAATTAGCAACCATTCTTATAGGCATGAGGTGGTATTTCATTGTAGTCTTGATCTGCATTTCCCATATAGCTGGTGAAAATGGCATCTCTTCATGTGCTTTTGAGCCATCTACATTTGCTCTTCAGAAAAATGCCAATTCATATCTTTATCCCATTTTATAATTGGGTTGTTTTCTTTTTTGTTGCTGAGTTGTATGGTTTCTTTTATGTATACAGGATATCAAACCTTTCTCCAATATGTGATTTCTAAATATTTTCTCCCATTAAGTTGGATGCCTCTTCCCCTTTTTGACAAAGTCTTTTGAGATGCACAAGCATTTTAATTTGAGGAGTTAACATTTATCTGTTATTTTTCTTTTGTTACTTGTGCTTTGCGTGCAAATTTTAAGAAGCTACCTCTTATTACTAGGTCTTGAAGATGTTTCCCTACATATTCTTGCAGAAACTTTATGGTGCTATTTCTTATATTCAGGTGTATGATCTACTTTGAGTTAACTTTTGTGTAGGGTATAATCTAAGGATTCTTTTTCATTCTTTTGGCTATTGATATCCAGTTCTCCCAAGCCCATTTATTGAAAAGACTATTTGGTCTGAGTTCAGTGGATTTGGGTGAATTGTCAAAAATCAGTTGATCATAGATTTGGTGGTCTATTTCAGCACTCTCAATTCAATTCCATTGGTTGATACTTGGATCTTTGTGCCAGTACCATGCTGCTTTGACTGCTGTGCCTTTATAATAAGCTTTAAAGTCAGAAAGTGCTCATCCTCCCACTTTGTTCTTCTTTATCAGGATGCCTTTAGCTATTTGGGGTCTCTTTCCTTTCCACATGTATTTGGTAACTAGCTTTTGCAAGTAGCTCTTCAAAGTAGGTTGTTGAAATGTTGATTGGTACTGCATTGAATCTGTAGCCCAATTTGGGTAGAATCGACATTTAATTATATTTAACTTTCCTTAAATTAAGGAAATTAGCAGGGCATGTCTTCTTTCCACCTATTTAGACCTTCTTTGATTTCCTTTAGCAGTGTTATGTAGTTTCTGTGTACAAGTCCTTTAAGTCCCTAGTTAAGTTCATTCCTAAGTACATGATTATTTTAGTTGCTATTTTGAATGGAAATGTTTCCTTAATTGACTCCTCAGGTCATTGCTTGAGTCTGAAAATATCATTTGGTTTTGTGCACTAATTTCATATCCTGCAACCTTGCTGAATTTGTTTAATTAGCTCAAGTAACTTTGCTGTAGACTTCTCAGGATTTTCCAAATATAGTCATCTGCAAATAATGACAGTTTTACTTCTTCCTTTCCAATTTGGATGCCTTTTACTTCAATTTCCTGCCTGATTGCTCTAATTAGAACTTCTCATACAATGTTGAATAATATTGGTGACTGTAGGCAACTTGGTCTCATTCCTGATCTTAGTGGGAACGTTTCAGTCTCTCTCCATTGAGTATGATGTTGGCTTATGGTTGTTCATATATGCCCTTTGTCATATTGAGGAACTTACCTTTGATTCCTATCTTTTGAAGTGTTTTTATCAGAAAAGGATGTTGAATTTTGTCAAACCCTAATTCAGTATCTATTGAGCTGATCATGTGGTTTTTCCCCTTCAATTTGTTAATGTGCTGTATTACATTAATTGATTTTCTTGTGTTGAACCATCCTTGTATTCCTGATATAAATCCCACTTGATCATGGTATATAATTCTTTTAATGTGTTTTTGCTTCAAGTTGCTAAAATTTTGTTGAAATTTTTGGCATCAATGTTCATTAAAAAGATTGGCCTGTAGTTTGCCTTTCTTACAGGATCTTTACCTGGTTTGTGTATTAGAATGTTATTAGCTTCATAAATGAGTTAGTGTTCCTTTTTCCTCAATATTTTGGAAAAGTTTGAGCAGGATTAGTGTTAAAAAGAATTCTTTTTTTTGATGTTTGATAAAATTCCCCTTTGAAGCCATCTGGCCCTGGGCTTTCCTTTGTAGGAAGATTTTTGATGATGATTGAATCTCCTTTTTGTGATTGGTTTGTTGAGATCTACTATTTCATCCTGAATCAGTGTAACTTGTTTGTTTGTTTCCAGGAATTTGTCCATTTCATCTAAGTTGTCTAGTTTGTTGGCATATAGTTGTGCATAATATCATCTTATGATATCTTTTATTTCTTCAGGGTCTGTGGTAATGCATCCTTTCTCATTTCTGATATTGTAATTGGTTTATTTGCTTCTTCTCTTTTTTCTTTGTCAGCCTTACTAGTGGCCCATTGATGTTACTGATTTTCTCAAAGAATCACCCTTTAGTTTTATTGATTCTTTCTATTGATATTTTATTCTCCCATTCATTTAACTCTGCTTTAATCTTTATTTCTACATGATTTTATTCTTTCTTGTTTTATAATATAGGCATCTGAGGCAATAAATTTCCCTCTCAGCACAGCATTTACCATAACCAGAAGTAATAATATGTTGTATTCTCATTTTCACGTGTCTCCAGATAGCTACTGATTTCTCTAGCAATTTATTCTTTGACCCACTGGTTGTTTAAGAGTGTATATGAAGACTAAATAGTCTTCATATATTAGAGAAAGTTCGCAGCCTTTGGTGGTTATTGATATGCAACCTCATTCCACTGTGATTAGAGGGTGTGCTTAGAATAATTTCAATGTTTTAAATTTATGAAGACCTGTTTTGTGCCCCAGTATATGATCTATCCTGGAAAATTTTCCTTGAGCTTTGAAGAAGAATGTGTGTCCTGGTGTTTTGGGATGTAATTTGCCTATATTTGTCTGTTAGGTCTTATTCATCTATCAAGTTGTTTAATTTCTCTATGTCCTTGTTTATCTACTGCCTTGTTGTTCTATCTATAGAGGAGCGAGGCACGTTGAAATTTCCTACTACTATTGTTGAAATATCCATCGCTCCCTTCAGTTTCACCACTGTCTCTCTCATGTACTTTGGAACTCCTTAATTGGGAGTATAAACATCTATGATTGTTATTTTTTCTTTGTGAATTGTCGTTTTTATTAATATATAATGTCCTTCTTTGTCTCTTATGATGCCTTTACATTTAAAGTCTATTTTGTCCGATACTATTACAGCTACTACTGCTTTCTTTTGTTTACAACTTGCAGGGAACACGTTTTCCCATCCTTTCACTTTCAGCATATCTGTATCTTTCTAAGATGAGTCTCTTGTATGCAGTACATGACTGGATTATATTTCTGTAATCCATTCTGCCAATGTGTATATTTGAATTGTTAAATTTAATCTGTTAACTTTCAAAGTTATTATTAAAGAGATATTTCCTGAGTCCACCATCTTATCTTTTGGATCTTATTTGTCAGTTCTATATATTCCATTCCCTCTTTCTCTTTTTGTCCTTTAAGTTACCCTTACTGGTACTCTTCAATTCTGTGCCTTCCTCCAGACCTTCCTCTTTTGTCTTCTCTTTTCCATTGACAGAACTCCCTTTAGTATTTCTTGTAGGGTTGACCTCTTGTTGAAAAATTCTTTCAGGACTTGCGTGTCTGTGAAAATTTCAATTACTCCCTCAGTTTTGAAGGACAATTTGGCTGGGTGCAGAATACTTGGCAGTAAATCTTTCTCTTTCAGAATCTTAAATATATCATACCACTTCCTTCTTGCCTCCATAGTGCCTGTTGAGTAGCCTGAGTTCAATCCTATGTGGTTATCTTTGTAGGTAGTAGATTGTTTTACTCTTGCCACTTTCAGGATTTTCTGCTTTTCTTCAAATATCTGACAGACTGATTAGTTTGTGTCTTGTGGAAGGCTTATTTGGATTTAATCCATTTGGAGTTCATTGAGCTTCTTTGACTTGCATTGTTATATCCTTTATATGGGTTGGGAAGTTTTCCCCCATTATTTCTTCAACAAATCTTACTAGCACTTTGCTCTTCTCTTCTCCTTCTGGGACACCAATGATTCTTGTTTTTGTGTGCTTTGTCCATGATTTCCCTGAGATCCAATTCAAACTTTACAATAATTTTTTTTTTTTTTTTTGCCATTTGCTTTTCTGGGTGTTCAAAATCAGTTGTCCTGTCCTCTAGTTCATTTATTCTTTCCTCTGCTTCTTCAAATCTGCTGTTGGGTGTCTCTAGTATGTTGTTGTTGTTTCTTTTGGCTTACAGCATCTTCAATCTCTGTGATTGTTTGATTGTTTCTATGTTTCTATTTATTCTTTCAAATTCCTCTTTATGCTCTTTAAGCGTCTTTTTGTTCTCCTTTTGATATTAGTCATTAGGTTTATTTTATTTAGTATATTTACATGAACATTTTGATTACTTGTTCCAACATCTGTGTATCCTCTGGTGTTTAATTTGGTCCTTAGGATGGGCTATATCTGTATGCATTATAATATGCTTAGAGATCTTCTGTTGTCTTCATGGCATGTAAATATATGATTGGTTTACCTTGGATGTTGATTTCCTTCATTAATCTAATGCTTCATGTTTGTGAGAAGGACGTGGAGCTGGATGGTGGGATTCTGATGTGAAATGATCTAAGGCACAGAGCCCTTTATCTGCATGCTCAGAACTCAGGGCAGTGGGCTGGCATTGTACCTGCAGAGGCTTAGCTGATGTGGCCTCGCTGTGCAGGTCAGTGCTTGCCCAGAGCTGGGGAGTATGACTTCAGGCCATCCACATGCACAGATCTGGGGGTCCCATAACCTGTTGTACACATATGCAGGGCTCAGGGTTTATGGGGTGGAGTTGCACACTTGTATAGGCTAGAGGCAGGTGTAGCCTGGGTATGGAGGTAAGTGTCCACAGTCTTTATCTCCTGGGGATTGTCTGTAGGGGTCAAAAAGGGGGGAGTAGGGCTTGGAAGGGGCAGGGTGAGACTTCACTTGCACAAGACAGCTGCATTGGGCTGGGGTAGGCATGTGCACTCTTTTTTTTATTTTTATTTTTTTGCATGGGCAGGCATGAGGAATTGAACCTGGGTTTCCAGCATGGCAGTAGAAAACCCTTCATTCTGAGCCACAGTGGCCCACCTGGCATGTGCACTCTTGATGTGGTGGTGTGGAGCATGTATGCTCACAGGGGGTTGGTAGGGTGGGAGTGCTTCAAGTGCAGGAAGGGGTTGGGTGATGAGGTTCAGGTGCATGGTGTGTGGGGTGAGTTACCAGTTGCAGGTCTGCACATGTGAAAGTAGCATATTCAAGGACCATGGCTTGGCTTATTTCTAGTCCCCATCTACCTGTCCATGCCTTCCTGAGGGCTCTGGATTTCATTAGGCTGTTTGCACCAGGCTGATGGTCTCTGGTTCTCTGCTTCTCAGTTCCTCAGCATGTGCAATCAGGGCCTGTTTATGTGGTATAGAAGACACTCTCAGGTCACTTACATCCTGGACTCACTGTCTCAGTTGTCGTCCTATCCTTTCTCTAGCTGTTCCTTGGAGCAGAGGTGAACTCATTCTATCCTATTCTGCAGTGTTCCTGGAACTCAATCTTTCTCTGTTCACTTTTAAACAGCTTTATTTGGTCATTATATAACCCAACCTAAGTGAAAAATAAATGGCTCCCCATACAATCAACTACCCATGTCTTCACCAACACAATCTATATAAGGACAATTTCATTTCTCCCAAAAAGAATCCCATAACCTTCCCCCATATCCCACCCTTATTGACATTTATTTTTGACATTTTATGTTTTCAACATCCTTTCTTGATGAAAACACTTCAAAGGATAGGAATAGAATGAAGTCCCTCAACATGTTAAAGGGAATATATGAAAATCCAACAGCTAACATTGTATTTAATGAAGTAGCACTGAAAGCTTTCCCTCTGAGATCAGGGATAAGACAAATATACCCAGTGTCACCACTGTTTTTATTCAAAATTGTGCTGGAAGTACTAGCTAAAGCAATTAGAGAAGAAAAAGAAAAGATATCCAAATTGGGAAGGAAAACATAAAACTTTCTCACTGTTTGCAGATGACACGATACCATATGCCAAAAATCTTGAAAAGTCTACAGCAAAGTTATTAGAGTTGATAGATGCCAACAGCAAATGAGCAGGGTACAATATAAACACCTCAAATCAATAGTGTTTCTATACACCAGAAATGAGACATATTAGGAGAAAAACAATAAAATGATTCCATTTACAATAGCAACCAAAAGAACAAAGTATTTAGGAATTCATTTAACCAAGGTCAAAAAAGACCATAAACCAGAAGCTAGGAGAAATTGCTAAAAGAAATCAAAGAGGACCTAAATGAAATGAAGTATATAATGTGTTCACGGACTGGAAGAGTAAATATAGATAAGATGTCCATTCTACCCATACTGTTACGAAGATTCGATGCAATACCAAGTAAAATCCCAACAACTTACTTTGCAGAAGTAGAAAAATCAATAGCAAAATTTATTTGGAAAGACAGGTTGCCCTGAATGGCAAAAAATGTCTTGAGAAAGAGGAACGAAGTGCAAGATTTCACACTGCCTGAGTTTAAAGCTTATTACAAGGCTACAGAGTTCAAAACAGCATAATACCGGCATAAAGAGAGATACACTGACAAATGAAATCAAATTGAGTGTTCAGAAGTAGACCCTCTCATCTACAGGAAATTAATCATTGTTAAGGATTTCAAGCCAATTCAACTAAGACAGAGCAGCCTCTTCCGTAAATGGTGTTTGGAGAACTGGATATCCACATGCAAAAGAGTGAAAGGAGGTCCAGTTATCACACCTTTTACAAAAATTTATTCAAAATGGACCAAAGACCTAAACATTAGAGCTAAAAACATAAAACTTTCATAAGAAAATGTAGGGATACATCTTACAGATCTTGTGGTATGAAGTGGTTTCCTAGACCTTAAACCTAAAGCTTGAACAGTGCAAGAGAAATACATAAATTGAATCTCCTCAGAGCTAAACACTCTTGTGCATGAAAGGATTTTGTCAAGAAAGAAAATGGTGGCCTATAAAATGGGAGATAATATTTGAAACCACATATCAGATAAGGGTTTAATATCTCAAATATTTATAGATTCTACAACTCAACAATGAAAAAACAAACAACACAATTAAAAAATGAGTAAAAGACATGGGCAGACATTTCTCAGAAGAGGAAATACAAATGACTCAAAAGCATATGAGTACGGTGCAACAGTGGCTCAGAAGGCAGAATTCTAACCTGCCATGCTGGAGACCCGGGTTCGATTTCCAGTGCCTGCTTATGAAAACAAAGAAAAGAAAAGCATATGAAAAGATTTTCAAACTAACTGGTTGTTAGGGAAATGCAAATCAAAACAATAATAAGATATCATTTCACACCCAAAAAAATGGTCATTATATATTTAAAAAAACAGATTACAATAGTTGCATGAGAGTATGTGACAAGAGAGGTATATATTTACTATTGGTGGGAATGAAGAATGGTGCAACCACTTCATAAGGCTGTTTGCCAGTTCTTCAGGAAGGTAAGTGTAGAATTGCTGAATGATCCAGCAATCTCATTTCTAGGCATATATTCAGAGAAACTGAAGGCAAGGACACAAACAAATATCTGCAGAATTATATTTATAGTGGCATAACTCAAGATTGCCAAGAGATTGAAACAGCGCAGATGTCCATCAATGGATGAGTCAATAAACAATCTGTGGTATACACATATGATGGAATATTATACAGCTGTTAAATAGAATAAAATGATAAAGCATATAACAAAATTGGTGAATCTTGAGGTCATTATGCTGAGTAAAATTACCCAGAAGCAAAAGAAAAATATTTTATGGTCTTAGTAATATGAACTAACATTAATGAACAGACTTCAATAGTTAAAACCAAGACCGCAAGTTATCAGGAAATCTAAAGTGTAGAGATTGAGCATTTTATGCTCTAGGACTATGGAATGTACAAAAGCACAGATTGTAAAGAGCCATAATTGGAACAGACAATACTATCTGATGGCAGAACAATAATATAAGCACACTGAATGAAGATGAGTGTGAGTATGGCTGAGGGAAAGAGCAAGGGGCATGTATGGTACCAGAACGAATGACAGAGGATAATTTCTGTAATGGTAAAAAACAGCAATGAGTAGAGTGGACAATTATGATGATTAAATGTATAAATATAGGGGTGTTTTGTATGAGAGAGAACAAATGAATGAAAATATTGCAAGGTGTTGAGAATGGAATGGTATATGGGGAGAATACAAACAATGCAAATTAGAGTCTATATTTACAGTGACCTAGTTGTGTGCATCCATTGAATTTAACAAAGGCAACACACCAAAGCTAAATATCAATAATTGGGGGTATGGGGGTGGGATATTGATTCTTTTCAGAAGAAACAGAAATGTCCTCATATAGATTGTGTTAGTGAAGTCATCTCTATTTAATTATACCAAGAACCACTGATTTTTTTCCTTAGAATAGATTTTATTACATGTGTATAAAGCTTTTTAAAAAATAAACAAAATCTGCTTATACAAAAATTAATTCAAAATATATCAAAAACTTCAGTATAAAAGACAGTACTATAAAATTCTTAGAATAAAAGGGAAACATCTTCAAGACCTAGTAATAGGTAATTTCCTGAACTTTAAACCAAAAGGACAAGCAATGAAAGAATGCATAGATCAATGGAACTCCTCAGAATCAAAAGCGTCTGTGCTTCAAACGATTTCAACAAAAAAGTAAAGAGACAGCCAACACAATGGGAAAAAATATTTGGAAATCACACATCAGATGAAGGTTTGATATCTTATGTACATAAAGAAATTGTACAACTCAACAACAAAATATAGAACCTAATCATAAAATGAGCAAAATATATGAATAGACATTTTTTTTCTGAAGAACAAATACAATTGATTACAAAGTGCCTGAAAAGCTGCTCTTCTTTAGTTATAAGGGAAATGAAAATTGAAACTATAATAAGATATCATTTCACACCTGTAAGAATTGCTGCCATTAAAAAAATAGGAAACTACAAATGTTGGAGAGGGTGTTGAGTAATTGGGACAAATTCACTGCTGGTGGGGCTATATAATGGTACAGCTGCTATGGAAGATAGTTTAGTGGCTCCTTATAAAAAGAGTTGTGCTATGACCTGGCCATATCATTACTCAGTATGCTCAATATCATTATTCGGCTCCGAGGAGCTGAAAGTAGTGACACAAACAGACATTTGCATAGAACTGTTCATCATGGCACTATTCACAATTACTAAAAGATGAAAGCAAACCAAGTGTGCATCAACAGACGAGTGGATTAACAAAATGTGATACATACATATATATATATATATATATATATTTATGATGCAGTGTCATGCAATAATGAGATGAAATAAGATCCTGATGCATACGACAAAATAGATGAACCTTGAGGACATAAGCCTCACTGAGATAAGCCAAACAAAAGGATAGATGCTGTATAATCTTGGTATTATGACTCTGGTAAAGGTTACAATGGCAAGGCCCAGTGGAGCCAAATGAATCCTCTGAATAATAGGCCAAGAAGCGATAAGCTCACAGACATAAAGCCAATGCAACTTCCTCTGGTGTTCTGCAATATGATCTGGATGAAGATTTTGGAGACAGATGGTGAATGTGGTACTCTCCTGCTCACATTACCCTCTCCCCCCTCCTCTTCTTCTCTCCCTTCGCTGTCCTTTTCTTTCTTTCTTTCTTTTTCTATTTCTCTTTTTAATCCCTCTTTTCTTTCCTAAAAAATTAAATTAGGAAACGTGTTTGGTCCTCTGGGGATAACTCAGACCCTTTATCCTATAAATGGAAGATACAGTTAACAGGAGTGTTTTAGAAAAGACTGTTAGTTTCCAGAAGACCCACACCAGAGAGTCTGTTCCCTGGCTGTGGGAAGCATAGCTTGTCTTCTGGGCATCACACCTGAAAGTGCTCTGGAATGCACTTGCTTTTCTTCCACCACTCACGCATGATTTGATTTCTCCTGTCAAGAACATATCAGTGTCTGGCAGATGGGCTTGCTGGCCTGAGTCTCAGATGTTTTATGTTCTTGTGTCTTCTCAAAAAATTTATTTGCCTCACCTAATGTTTTTTTTTTTTTTGTCTGCCATAGAGGTAACATGCAATCCTATTCCTGAAAGAGCTTACATTCTAAGAAGGAAGAGAACATCTGAATACATAAAGAAACAGCACAGGCAGCATATACTGGAAATATACTTGGAATATTCCCACACATAAGGGGATATTTAAGTGTTATTGAAGTTCAGAAGAAAGAGTCTGCTCATCTAGTTCTTTCTGTTTTAGAGGTGGGTAGAATATCATGGGTGAATGAATGTGACAAAATAAAAACCTTGACAAATAGTCAGCATGTGAGTGCAGTGTTGAAAAATCAGCAATATTTAGATGGTTAGAAAGGAGAAAGTATAAATGTTTGTTGTATAAAAGAGTCCCAGGTGTGGGGAAATTCAGTACATGCTCAGAAATAGACATTTAGTGTGTGTTCTTTATTGATAACATTTGGTGGGTGTCTGTCTAAACTATAGGTGAAGACACTGGACCATGAGAAGCTCAGTTTATTGCTAAATCAGAGAAATACACACTGTGATAGCACAGAGGAGGAGTCAATCGATTATTCCTAAGGAATAGAGGCCATCTTCAGAAAGAATATTACTTTGTAGGTGGGGATGGTCACAGTAGGAAGGGACAGGGTATACAATGGCAGAGAAGAACACAGAATGGCATGTTCAGGGAAGGTGAGAAAATTAGTATACCTAGAATATAGAGGTGCAGTAATAAATGAGAGATGGAAGCAAATTGGAGATTATGGGACATAATAGTAAGGGCTTAGACTCAGCATTGTGGCTTGCATTCAGCTGAAAATAGGGATTCCATGAAAAATTTTGGGCACTCGTGCGACAAGTATGTTTATTAGGAAGGTAAATCTGGTGGCTTGGTAGAATGGTGACCTTCAAAATGGTGCACATGTCCCAGGGTTGAACCAGATGATCCAAAGAGATATGGGAAGAAAAGAGTGGAACTTATATTTACAATAATTTTGTAAAGTCTAGAAAGAGAAAGAATTTAGACTTTATGAATATTTGATGTGCAGACAGATGCTGTCCTCATTTAGAAATTAAAACAGAAATTCGGGTGTCCTGAGGGATGAATGGGAAGCACACCTGAAAAGAAGATTAGTGGTGACTTGGCTTGATTGTTTGTTTTCAGTGTATTATAAGGTGCACTATAGTTTATGTTGCCTGCCCTATTAGTGGATTGATGGGTTCAGCTTTAACTAAACTAATTTTCATAGAATTGACATATAACTTAAAAAGATTATCTGCAAAGAACCTTATATTGAAGATAACAACAAATAATGCTAACAGGAGCAAAATGTAAGGAAATACAAAGCTGAAAATACTCTTCTTCCTGGCACAGAATCTTTTTCCATCACATTAAGGTGAAGCTAAAAATGATGATGATATCATCAGTCCTGAAAATAAATTGGCTAAAAAATTGAATGTTTCAAAATCATTGTTTTTAAATATAGATTTATATCCACTGTTGTCAGTAGTGGGTCTTTTCCCAGTTTTGATAGCCATTAAAACCCAGAACTGAAATCAGACAAACTTATCAGACCTTAGAATCACAGAATTGTGGTGTGACAAAAAGAATTTTAAAAAGTTATCTACTCTCATTAAAAAAAAATAAGACCTCAGTGAAGTTTGCCATATTGATGGCCTCTTCTTTTCATGAAGGATTTCCCTGTAGCAAGCAATGCTGTTTAAAAATATTTTGCCCACAATAAAACTTTCAAAATTAGATTAGTAGCACATAATCTAACACAATCTATTTGGCTAGATCATTTAAACAACCCTAACACAGGGAGCCCAGATTAAGAATGAGAGCTTTTAATCCTTTATAGTTTAATATAATGCCTGGATGCATCCCACAAATATATTAAGTGGATAATCAAGAAGTATTGGCAATGTTCCTTCAGGGAGGGGACAAACAATATGGAACTATTAAACTTTACAATTGGGAAACCCCAGATACTGTGTCCAATGTTAGGGACATGTGAATAAATAGGCCAAGCCCTTGACCTTGAGACTTGCTCTTTGAAGCTTATGTTTGTAGTTTAGTCTACCTCTAGGTAAGCCTAAGAGTTACCCCTGGAGAACCTCTTTTGTTGCTCAGATGTGACTAATCTCTCTCTGAGTCCAACTTTGCAAGTGAAATCATCGCTCTCCCCCCATGTGGAAAATAACATCCAGGGATGAGTCTCCTGGTAGTGTGAGAGATGATAGCCAGGGATGAGCCTGGCCCTGGCAATGGGGATCATCAATGTCATCATGATCAACAGGGGAAAAAGAAGTGCAAGAAATAAGTTATCAGTGGCTGAGAGAGTTCAAATAGTGTCAAGAGGCTACTTTAGAAGTTACTCTTATGTAAGCTTCAGTTAGACATTACTACTATCATAACTCGCCAACCCCCAACCAAAACCATTCCTACCAATCCTAAATGATTCTACAAAATTCCATGCACTAGGGTAGCTTTCCAGAAATCTATAACCTCCAGATGGATCACTGGACCAGATTAGTCCTGAAATGTAAAGAGGCCAGGCTCTCCAGAATATCAACTAGTTCCATCCCCTTCTTCACTATTATCAACAGCTCCTTCCAACATGAAAAAGTTAAAATGGACATAGCTCAAATACCCCTAAAGAGTGGGAGAAAGATCAAAGGTGATAGTGTAGTTATGCAGAGAAAGTCAGGTTTAACAAATGAGTAATAGTTTTGAATCAGTCTCCAGCACCTTAGAGCAGCTAGAAATAAAAACCTAAAATTGTTTAATTGTAATCCATACCAAACTCTGAAATCTGTTCTACAAATAATTGTTGCGTTGTACTTTGAAATTTATCACTTTTTTGCATGTTGTTTTTCACAAAAAATAAAAAAAGACAAAGAAGAGTATAATAGAAAATACAGGACTTAACAAATGAATATGATTGCTGAATCAATGCATTGATATTCCTTTGGGTCTCCAGTGTCTTGGAGCAACTAGAATAAAAAGAAAAAAATCATGGGACTGTATATATCTTTTATATAACTACATACTAAAATGTACTTGCAAATTTATTGCTTTTTGTATACATGTTATTTTTCAATATAAAATAAGTTAAAAATGGTTAGACCTTGGTTTAATTGAATGTTATGGCTGGTTTGATCTTTGATACAGACATTTGAAACTTTCCCCATCTAAGTGATAAGACTGTTTTGCTTTCATATCATTCAGGTGTTCAGTGGAGTTACAATTTTAATTTCCTTCAAGAACTTTTCTTTTGTGTTTACAACTTGGCTAACTGGAACAATTCACCTAGTTTCAATATTGCTGTTTCTCAGGGAATAGGGAGGTCCAAGGAATGTGAGAGAGTTGGGGAAATAGGTTTGTGGAGGAGTCAGGACACAAATATTTATCAATTAATTTCCCTGCCTTGTATGACTACAGTTCATGGAGTTCCAAAACAATTACAATGGTGACATCAAATATCACAGATCACAGATCACCATACCAGATATAATAATAATGAAGTTTTCAATTTTGTGAGATTTAACAAAATGTTACTGAGACACAAAATAAACACATGTTGTTAGAGAAGTGGCCCCAATGAACTTGTACAATGCAGGGTTTCTACAAACCTTCAATTTGTAAAACATGGAATATCTGGAAAGCACAATAAAGTGCAGTAAAAGGAGGTATATATGTATTAGAATATATTCTTACATTCTAGTTAAAGTTTAAGAACTTTAAAATGGTGAAAGGCTAACCTCTTCATGTATTAGCTTAATTCTTTATGCCTTATAATTTCTCTGAATATATTTTATTCCATACTAAGTAGTACAATAGCCAGTTCTTGGTCATTTTTAAGGCAACCTATTAATTTCTATGCTTGTTGATGTATGCATATGAAATAAAGACATTATCCTGCACCTATACTAAAAAAGAAAGTTCTGTAAAGGAATTCTTAAAATTATTAATAGAATCATAAAAGAATAAAATGCAGATGTATTCCTACATTCTTGAGATACAGAAAGTATGCCTGTGATGTGTTGGCTTAGTTTATTCTTTTATAAAATAGGATGCTTAATCTTTTTAAACATTGAACAGCATTACTCATCCACTTGTTTGCAAGTGAAACTTTATCCCCTTCCTTGAAGGAATCCCCTTCCTTGAATTATATTATTCAGTTCGGCTTCCAGAGAAGGATGTTTCTAGGATTCTTTATTTTTGAGTCTTCTGACTTTGCTAATGTGCCTTAATTCTGATTCTTGTTTGTCATTTGTAAAATTGTAGTTTAATAACTGTCCTTGCAGTTAGGAAAAAATGTGGCCATGTAAGTAGCCACAGTTCTTCCTTCAAATCATATTTTCAATTTAATTGAAATTTGCGACCTAAAATATGAATTTAATGCATCTTAATATGTAAGTTATAGAAAACACAGTGCTTTATAATCTGACCACTATTTTTTACTTTATCCTAACTAGGAAAAATAAGGAATAAAGCATTTTTTTTCTATTTACATGATGGATTATTTTTTGCAAAACTACATCTCATTTTCAAAGTCAAATGACATAAAAATAAAAAGAGCATATGTTTTTAAAAATAGTGAAACAATTTATGTGCCTGAATGGCTTAATCAGTTTGTTCAATATAATTCATTGTTCACACTTGATAATAATATTTGGAAGTACCAAATTTATCCTCCAGATGAACAAATCTGACCTTAGATGTTCCCTAGGCGCTTTTTGAGTTTAAATATCTTTTAATATGGTATAGTCACAGATTAAATTATATATAATCTAGTTCATATATCTGTAAATATTTATTAGCTAAGGTATAATATTCAAAAATACTCTTATAAATTCCAGCTATACTGCATTATTATATGATGACCAAATCATGAATTTACTGTGTGACTTTTTCAAGTCATTCAACTTCCTAGATACTATTCCTATGAACTTAATATTACCAAAATACCTACATTTTTGTGAAGATTAAATAATATGTGCAATGTTCCTGGCATATTGTTACATACAAAATGGCTATGAATAAATATGAAGTGGTCTTTAGAAGTATAGTCTTAAAGTTTACCTTTAATCATTATAAGTAAGTATATCAAAGGAAAGAAGAGGCTCAGATGTTACACATTGCAAGTAACAAGATAAGGAACACCTTAAATATGTGTGGGCATTTATGCACATGTATATGAAGTTAAAGTAAAATTTGTGTGGTGATGGTGGGTAATAATGAAGTGGCTACATAAAAAAATTACAGTTGTATGTTACCAGTTTAACATCTGTTCACTTCTATTTCAAACTATTTAACTTTGATCAACCTATTCCCTTTCCACAAGTATTCTTTGTTTTTATTTTGTATCATCAAAATTATCTAAACTCTATGACACAATAATTTATATAACATTAAATCTAATTTTTCTATACCTAGGCCTTTTTACATTGTTGTAAGAATCCATTCTTTCAATGTTTTTAAAATGATTTTTATTGAATTTGAAGAACATTTCAGTATTAAATTTAGCAGAATCTCTGGAAACACTTGGCAAGACTGTTTTCGACCCTTCAATGCATGTTGGCTATCTTCGTCAGGATTCTTTATATTAGGAATCTATTGTTAAAAATATACCTAACTGAAGATTTCCATGTTAAAAAAGTGCAAACATTTGCTTGGTTCATTGCTGATCTAATTCAGATCAAGGGCCTGATCTTTCAATGATATAACTGTAATAACATAGAATAAACAGATATATTTTCAAGTTTATCTTCTTTTCCCAAAGGTATTTCTTACTGATATGTTCATTAGTTTGTTTCCCTTTCTGCAATTCCATCTAACACTACAAAAATTTATGTTCATGCAATTTGCCTGAATTGTATTAGTCATATTAATCCATGAATTACTAGAAATTAAAGTTTAAGATGGATTTTTGTCTAATTTAACTTAATTCTTAACGAAAGCTGCAGTAATGCTGTCTAAATTCCAACAAAGTGTTGAAACTATTCCCACAGATAGGACATAGATATTTCCAACCGTTTTTAGTGTTTATCATCACAACTCCAACGTTATGGTGAGATCTCAAATGATTCTCAAAAGCTTTTGTACTACATGAATTTTGAAATTGGACTGGTGGGATATAGAACACTGGCCTCACAAAAACGTAGAATTCTTCCTTCTGTTTAGTATCAATGGATTTGTAAAATTTTCCTGATGTCATTCTCTCAATGAGGGGACGGTAATAGTACACTCTCAAAGGCCTTCCAAATACTATGGCTCCCTCACCATAGGTCAGGACATTTGGGCGAGGAAGAATTGCTACATATTGTTGTTTCCTCCACTTGGTATTAAGATGACCTACAGCCTGAGAGAAATGTCTCCCACACAGCAGATGGAGAATCATCCTTTGCATGTCATGACTGTTAATGAATGGAATCCTCCATGAAACTGATACTTGAAGAGAAAATTTTTGATTTATGGTGGTATGATCAAAATCACTTGTTTTAATCTCCATTTTTCCTAAATAGAATCTTAATCTATCAATTAAGCTACTGTTACCATAGTTTTCTCCTACTGGAATATTCATATAGGTAATTCTCCCTAACCCTGGCATAAGAAATAACAATTTTTTAGGAATGGGGATACTAATTAGAAGGGACTCTTCTTCTGAATCTTCCTTTTGAGGATCTTTTTGGGTCTTCTCTGCTTCAAGATTATTGTTTTCTGCCTCTTGGGGCATTGGTGTATCAGATCCCCTGTTTATTGGGTCAGTTTCCACTTGAGGGAGAATATTTGGATCAGTAAATGGAGGCTCCATGTCTGTGCTACAGTCATCTAGAGCCTCTTTTTCAGAATTTTTGAGAACATTGTCAGCAGGATCACTTTCTTCTTTTGTAGAAGTCATCCTGAATTCTGTTTGTGAAAAAGAAAATAAAAATCTATTAAAATGAGGAATCCTCCATTTAGTGCTCAGTTTTAATCATAGTTCTTTAGTTGCAGCAATCATGATGTGGATGTGTTATTCTGCTTTTACATAGATATAAATATTTTATCACAGGCACAGCCCCACAAAATAAAATAAGAAAAAGGCAAAACTGAGGGCAAATGTAAGACTCATATTAAATAGATATTCTTGTTACTTAGTTCAGGAACTTGTTTGAATGTGAAATAACATTACCATTCATCTAGCTAATTTAGGAATGTACTGTATGCACTAGAGCACACATAATTTTAAGTAAGAAGCTCAGATATTCCCTCTTGGATGGTGTGTTTTTTGAAAGGATTATGTGCCTTAGAAAAACCATGCTTTAATCTTGATCCAGTCTTGTGGGAGCAACCATTTCTCTTAAACCCTATTCAGTACTGTATGTGGAAACTTGATTATATCATCTCCAGGGAGATGTGACATACCCAATTGTGGGTTTTAACTTTTAATTAGATGGAGATGTAACTGCACCCATTTCGGATTGGGTCTTGATTAGGTTTCTGAAATCCTCTAAAAGAGGAAACATTTTGGAGAGAGTTGATTTTTAGAGCCATGGCAGAGCCTGTGCAGCCAGAGACCTTTGAAATGAAGAAGGAAAATCCCCAGGAGAGCTTTATGAAACAAGAAGCCTGGAGAGACAGCTAGCAGATGTCACCATGTTTGCCAATGTGCCTTTCCAGATGAAAGAGAAACCCTGAACTTCATCAGCCTCTCCTGAGTGAAGATAACCTCTTGTTGGTGCCTTAATTTGAACCTTTCTATAACTTGCTTTAATTTGGACATTTTCACACTCTTAGAGCTATAAACTAGCAAATTAATAAATTCCCATTATAAAAGCCTTTCTGTTTATGGTATATTGCATTCTGGTGGCTAGCAAACTAATAAAATAGATCAATATTACTGGCTTGGGGGTTAAAAATGAGACAAAATTAAAAGGCTGTGTTTTATGAGTATGTATGTTCAGAAAGATTTAAGATCTAAGTGAAAATGAAATGGTTAAGTCTGTATGAAATAAAGCTATTCTTTCTCTGGAATTTTCCCTGTGATTTATTTTTTGTCTGTTCCTTTTAAGAAATATCTAACAAAGAATAATTGTCAATTATTTAAGAGAGGAAGGTGGTTAAGAGGGAATGAAGCTAAATAGTGAAGTCCAAACTCTGAGTTGATTAAAATAACTTTCAAATTCATTATTTCCTTTTCATCCTCACTGTCTCACCACAAGTCAGGCTAATAATCACCTCATGCTTTTTTTATTGCACAGGATAGCAGCTGATTTCCCTGACTCCAAACTCTCCTCTCACCTCTGACCTCTTACCATTTTCTTCCTTCCTGTCACCTACCCACTCAAACAGATTCAGTATATACTAATTCAGTATAATGCTAATACTAATGCATAGGAACTATACATTTCCTAACCCCCATATGTGGGTGTTTGAGACAATCTAAGAAGATTTCTTTGGAGCAGGAAGTTGAATAGAGCATTTCCTCTTATAAGCAATGGTGTAGAAAGTTGAATACAAGTATGCTGAAAACAAATGTTAAAGAACTTGAGAAATACCTAAAATGGATTTCCTTTCTCATAGCTAGATTTTAAGATGTAACCTGGGAATAATTTATGGAGAGGTCAACTGGGTTTAAAGATAAATTATGATGTTGGTTCTTATCTCATACTGAGTCTTCAACTCTATTTACCCAACATGTTAACTCTGCTTTAATATAGCTTGTCTTCTGTTATTTCATAAATATGCATCTTTACCATACACTTTAGCCTCTAATTATTTTTCAAATATGTGATCATAATTAAAGTATATTATTTATCTCAAACAGACTACCAAGTTTTTTACTGAGGGTAGTGATCACAGTAAGATTTTATCTTGTACCTTCCCCTTACTGCTGTCCTAATGTCATGGAATTGTTTACTGTTCATTTCCACCTACTTCTAAGAATTTCATTCTTTGACTCCTGTTACCATGTTGTATTTGCTGTCCTTTTACCTCTTTTACCATTATTATATTTATATCTTTTATTTGATTATTAAAATCTATTCCTAACATTCAAATATAGACATTGCTTAAGATTCATTTCTTGTTTCTCTGTTTAACTTTTTCTTTACTCTCTTCTACTGAGTTTTCCTACAATAGCACCTCTTCAAAGGTATATTTGTAAGGCCTTACTGAGTTTAATAACTGAGTTTAATCTGTTCAGAATTGTTAGTCATCCTGTTTACCAAGATATCTCAGCACCAGCAGAGTTTGAATCAAGGTGAGGCACCGAACAGAATCTATGGTTGAGATGATATCTAAAATAACCAAATCAAACTCACTATGTTTGAGGATAATATGACTGGATGCTTCTCAATAAGGCTGAAATCCAGTAATTTGATGGAAACTGCCATTTCTGATGGTCAACTACATCTTGTCAGATGCTCCCTGGAAACAAATCAAGGAATTTTTATGAAGAAATTGAAACTTGTCAGCCCCTACACACTCTTCTCCCAAATAAATCACATAAATTGCTTTCTTTGTTGAGAATGTCTCCCATTGCAGCATCCCAGGACAACCATGAGATTCATTGTTTCCTTCCAAGTCATATCTCTTGTACACTTTATATGCTCATGCCTATCATAGACATTTTTGTTATTGGAATTTATCGATTGGTCTATCAACAAACTGAGGGTGTTATAGTTAAAGACTGATTTTCCTCTTCAAAGTAATCATAGCCAAAAGTTATGTACTTAGAGCCATTATTTCTCATTAACAGCAAATACTCTTACTATGATTGGACAAGAAGCCTATAGAGAATTCTGTTAAAATCCTAACATTATCCTCTAACGCCAGAATTTATGTTTTGAAATAGCCAAGTGGCATATATATTTTCCCTTACTTTATTATTTTTAGATAAGTGTATATGTGTGTTTATTTACACAAAAGTCTTATACTCTGTTCAACTATTCCCCATTCTTTATATTTGCTGGTTGTTAAGAAAACAGTCTTTATTAAAGAAAAGCTCAAATGATGGAATGTCTTCATTGATTTTTTTTTTTACATGGGCAGGCACCAGGAACCGAACCTGGGTCCTCTGGCATGGCAGGCAAACATTCTTGCCTGCTGAGCCACCTTGCGCAACATTTTCATTTATAGTGTCTAGAGTTTTTTGTTTGTTTGTTTGTTTTTTAATAAGGATTGTGCCTGAAGTAATTTTAAAATAATTTTCATTTAAAGTTTTTGAAAGGTATTTTATATTATGGTTTATTAACAATTTTGTTCCAATTCTGGAATTCTTTCCTAAAATATACTCAAGCAATTTGTTTTCTTTCTGATATGCGACTATATCATAATTATGAAAAACAATTCTTATATTGTCTAAGAAAATTTGTATATACATTTTCCTTCAAAATTTTAAATTAAAGCTTAAAATATTATTTTGGGTGGAGTATGTAGCAAAATTCATTCAAGGGGAAAAAAAGATCTGCCCAATTGATGATTAAAGAAAGTTTGCTTGATTTATTTACTGTGCTCATATAAAACATATATTTTCTCACTTGTACTATTTATTAAAAACATCAAAATTGCTATGCTACTCAAGTATAAATGTTAATGTTCCTGGTAGTTTTTAAAATTATAGTGCTTAAAATTCTTAAAGTAAAGCATCTATTGATTTGATAAGCCGGTCCTTGAGGAAATAATATTTCAGTTGAATCCTAAAGATTTATATTTTTAAAAATGATAAAAACACAGACTAAATACTCAAATTCATACTTTCAAATATTACCTTCTCTGATTCATATTTTTACATACAAGGATTGTTGAAGTTATATAGTGAAGGGGGTAGAGACAGAAAGAGGGAGAGAATATGCAATTAACTTGGTTATTTCAAACTTTATTAAAGTGGCCTTGATTAGCTAAAAAATTGAGTGGAGGCCTTTCATATTCTATTCAAACTTGTCCTCAAGTGCCTACATGTTCTGGGGAGGATTTCTTTTCCTTCCTCTACAATTAAAAAAGTACATCAAATGTTATTAATGACTTTTATCAGCTCAGACAAGACTTTTATACTTGAATGTTTTATCTTTCTCCTTTGACACATACTCCATGATAAAACTTCACTTTACCTTAGATGAAAGACCTTTTATTATCATACCCCTTCTGAGCCCCGTGGATTTCGGAGTGTCAAAAAACCCTTCATCATGCCCTAAATCCTTCATTTCAGGGATCTGGATCTCTCCTGTCTATAACAATTTAGCAAATATTACTTTTAAAGATTTTAGTCAAAGTGTAAGTGACTAAATTAATTATTTTTAATCCTTTAAGTCACATTCACAGAAATCATATGTGAATATATTAAAGTACTGACCCTGAGGGACAAGTCTCACAATAGTATATCTATCAAAGAATAAAAAAAAAGAAATGAAAACTAATTCCAGAATAATTCTTAAGCATTGTAAAAAGGACACACAGACTAAGAATCACATAAGATCCCTTTTACTTTCCACTCACCCAACATCTTCATTCTCAGTATTACAAATTCCTTCAAGAGATGTGCTACACTAGGCCCAGCCTGCTCTCCTCTTTTCCTTCTGCCCTCAACTTCTGCCTTTATACCTCTCCTACAGTTCTTTTGTATTAGCATCACAATGGCCACAGAACTTGGCAACCTAGCAACCAAACAGAAACCTCTGCAGAGAGAGGAGGAAATGACTGAAATAGCAAAATTGAATCTTCTTTAGATGTGAGGAGAAGGATAAAGTCTGGGAACACACATGAATTCCTAATTTTTGGTTCATCTCAGATAAGAAAATCTTCACAAGGTTGCCATATAAAATAAAAGAACACCCAGAAAAATTTGAATTTATGATAAATAACGAATAATTTTCTGGCATAAGTATGTGCAAAATATAGAGACAATATATTTTGGAATATGCTAATTCAAAGAAATGAATTGTTCTTTACCTACAATTCAAATTTTGCTAGATATCTTGTATTTTTATTTGCTAATTTTGGCAATCCTAAATAAAAATGATACGAATTATTAACCATTACATTTTATTAAGTTGATTTACAAACATCTAATTTGTTTTTTACATCATTTGTTTGTTCCTCTTATTGGTTAGCTTGGGTGAATATTTCACTTTTACTACATAGCTGTTTTCTTTTTAGTTTCTCATCTTTCAATCATTAAACAGTCCAGATCCCTACCTTTTTTCCCTGCATTTTAAAAATAATTCTTGACCCTCATCAATAAACTTTTATTTCAAACGTGGTCCTTACAGCACTTTTGTGAACCATTTCATATTTGTTTGGGGAATACATGAAAAGTCCATGGGGTTGAAAGTGGATATGGGAGATCAGAGTCTTTCATCTAAAAAGAAATTGTAATCCAGGAGGGTTATTAAAGAATAATGATAACATATATTAAAATCAAAAGGTCAATATAGAATCTAGGCAGAAACTGGCAAATTGTAGAATCAAAAATGAACCGGTTAGTTGAGGAAAAAGGAGTAGAGCAAACCAAAGGTATGTCTGGGGAAATTCATGTGAGTGGCTCCTTGTTTTCAGGTAGGTGCTATGTGAGCATACTAAGTACTTTAAAAGTGGCCTAAACCAACTACTTTATCATTTTGTCTCCTTACCATTTTTTTTTTCATTTTTGCATAGGCAGGCACCGGGAATCAAACCCAGGTCTCCAGCAAGGCAGGTGAGAACTCTGCCTGTTGAGCAACCATGACCCACCCACCATTTTATTTAATAAGATATTTCTTGTCTATTTTGCTTTGTCTTCCCCATATTTTCTTCTTCCTACTATGCCATGCCATTTGGTTCTAGTAAGTTTTATAAGTATCTGAGCAAGAGTTATAATCTAAACTGATTTAGATTTGTCATGTTATTCCCAGAAGCTGGTAAGGAAGTCCATCACAAAGTTATTTTTCATGAAAAACTACAGAGCATTATGAAAAACCATTCATCTAAAAGACAGACTCATAGAACTCAATTCTAGAACAAAGAAAGTGGTTCAACAATGAACTTTGAATATATGAGGAAATAGATATCTCTATCTCCAAGTATGTATGTATCTATCAAATCATCTGTCATTTACTTATCATCTATCAATCTATTTCAATTGTATTTTGTTTAACCCTTGCCTAGGTACATGTGTTAGGTATTTAAGAAACAAATGAGAAAGGAAAGGTTATTTGCTTTGTTTATGATGGATACTATATTCATTTCACTTTGGTTAATATTACAGCACATCATAGTTTAAAATAACAAAATGGCTACACCCAAAAAGACAGGGTCTAAGAGGACAAAAACATTTTAAACAGCTAATAAGACAAAGAGATGTTTAAAGCATGTGAGAGTCACACAAGACAAAAACAAGAAGCTAACCCCAACCCCCAACTATCAAACTGTATATTAATTTGGGTGAAACAACAATAACATTAGAATCATGATGGTTTGGTGAAGCTTAGAGGATCACAAAACTAATTCCAGGAAAAATAAAAACAAAGCCCAGCCCTTGGGAGCCAAGAAGAGCACATTGGTAGGTGAAAAGAAACAATAACTGGGAATTTCCGGAATTAGGCAAGAGAGAGTTGAGGGAAAAAATAAATACAAGACATTCTGACAATGGAGAATGATTAATAGTATAATATTTTTTATGTAATGTTAAAGCTGTTATTTCCTTTTCTTTACATTGTTGAACTCCATTTCTTTTCCTTCTACGTATTGTAATAATTCCACATGCTTCTAATTTCTTTCTTTCAAAACACTTATATGGTTGCTAAGTATTAAATGTTTCTAAAATTTAAATATATCATTTACAACTTTTTTAATCTTACCTGTTCCACATATATTCTCTGAGTACACTATCAGTTGCTGTTGGGAGGCTCAATAATTTTCCTGTCTTGATGGTGATTGTTTGAATATAAACTGTCATATATACTTGGTAATTTATTTCAATTGTGATAGCACGGTATATGATTTATGAACAGGAGGAGTGAATGGAAGGGGTGTTTTTCCCCAACTTCTAAATAGAATTAATTGTTACAAATTCCTAAGAAGTCCTCAATTCTTTTTATACTAAATCATTTGACTATTACTGCTTGAGTCACATTGGCTGCTAGACTATTCTTTTTCACTTAGGTCACAGAGAGCATGTCTCTTCCAATATCTTGATTTTGAACTTCTAGCCTCTCAAACTGTGAGACAATAAATCTCTTTGCTTAAACCAGTTCATAACACTTTGTTACAACAGTCCTACATCCAGAGACAGTTATTAATAATGAGAGTGGAGTGCTATTGTAACAAATATCTGAAAATGTAGAAATGGTTTTGGAATTGGGCAGTAGGTAGATACTGGAAGGATTTTGTGGCACTTGTTAGGAACAGCCTACTCGCCTTAAGGAGAGTGTTGATAGAAATATGGACGTTAAAAGGGCTTCTGTGAAGGCTTAGAAATAAGCAAAGAGTATGGGAGGAAAATGATCTTTATAATAAATTGCAATTAACTTGGGAGAATTGTGCTCTTATGTTGAGTAAACGGCAGAACATGTAAGCCATGAACTTGATTATTTAGTTGATGAGATTTTCATGCAAAGTGTGAAAGCTGTAGTTTGGTTTCCCTTGCCACTTTTAGTAAACAGAGATAGTAAAAGATAAATTGAGAACAAATCATGAAGCAAAAAAGAACCAGCACTTGATAATTTGGAAAATTCTCAGCTTATCCAAATTCTGTGCTCTGGAGACAGGGTCAAGTGTGTGACTGGATAACTATTTAATGCAAAGATTAGATATGTGGCTCATGGAGCCAATCAACTATATCAGAAAAATTCAGGAACTAGAGATGTGCTTATCAAGGAAAGATATGTGGAAGACCCTCTTGTATGACGGCTTGGACCTCCATGAATTGCACACACGATTGATCTGGAAAACTAATAAAACATACTTGATAGGAAATTCTTTGTATTTGATGCAAAGTATGTAAATACAGGTCACATTAGCTCATATGTTGAACATGAAACTTAAATGGTTTTACCTCTAGCTCTTTAATTTGAATAGACTCTAATAAGCCAAACACAGTCATGGTAGATTTATGAAAACTATAAAATAAAACTGTTGATACTTTGTGCTTGTGTTTCATTTTGTTACTTTTGATAGTTTGTGACACATTTTTAAAATACCATGTTTAAGTTTGGGCTGATTTAGCTTCAGCCTTCCCTTTTAGGAAGTTTTCCCTGTTTACTAGTTTTTAACTACATTGCATTAAAAACAATGATTATATACACGGTAAACACAATCAGATCTCACAGAATGAGACAAACGATCAACTGTGAATTAATGAGTGTGTTTGTAAGTAAGGCTATTAATACAGTTGGTGATCCATAGAATAAGTATCTATTTTTTATATAATAGTTGAACCTAGATAGAAGAAACTGGAATTGACACCCTTGCAGTGATAAGGAATGAAAGTAAAGAAATTGATGATATATTTTGAGGCCAACTTCATGGCCAGTTATTGATGTAAAAATATTGCTGATATGAAATGAATTCATAAGAGAGCCTGTAGTAATTGGTGAGTTGAACATATAAGGACTTGGATAAAGGCATTTAAAACCAAGTAGTTTTTGCATAATTTTGTATATGATTTGGAAGATGTTGAGTGATAAAATCTCTCTTTTCATTTGATGTTATGTCAATATCTAAGCAGAAAAATTGCAAAATTAAAATGAATTGATAAAATCTGCAGGATAGAGGAAGTTGGAAAGATAGAGGCTTGCCTAAGTTATGAGTTCTCCTTGAAAATCATTGACAACCTTTTCTACTTTTTCCACAGCCCAAAGAAAGAAACCTGACTCAAACGTCAACTTCTACTTTTTCTCTATTTACAACACGCACTTATGTACTTTGTTTTCTCGCCTTTTCTTAGTGCTGTAGGAAACATTTTCAACTTTCCTGATTCATCCAATTACAGTGAGCACTTTTACTGGGGAATTCAAATGGTGCCTGGGTTAATATATTCAATGTTACTATCGACTAAGTAAAGTTAAAGCAAAACAGTGCTCTGAATTAAAAGATATCATGCCAATACATGTACTCTCTATCATTTAAATGAGGTAATAATAAAGCTAATAACTTCATACCTCCATTATTGGCTACAATATATGCAGAAGGGAAATATTAAGTAATTTATATGTGTGTGTTTATGGTGGTATTTCTCCAAAACAAATCTGATATGACTCCTTGTGAAATCTATGACAACCTTTAAAACAAAATATTGCTTTATTACTTTAATATGGATAGTGTGATAATCACAAATAAAGGCAAACATTTTTCCTAAGAAGTCAGAATAAATTAGACAGGGAAGAATGGCACACTGCATTTTTCTGTCAAATAAGATGTAAAAGCATAATTTTGAACCATGCCAACCCTATCATTACTCATTTTCTGAGGAATTTAGAGATTTTATTTAATTTTGGGAAAGTAAAAGAGCTGTTCCATAGATAAGAGAATGCCCTGTATATAAAGGTACATTGTTCAGAGCATTCTTTTAACTTTTTTCAGTTTTTTTTAAACTTCTTACAAGTTGATCTACTGACAGAATTGCTTTGTCCTGGTGAACTATTTGAGAAATTATGGATGCAAATAATTGCAATATATTGCAAAAGAGACTCCACAAATGCCATTTATTGTTTAATGCATAGTTACCAAATAATAAAGCCATTATTCATTTCCAACAAATTATTATAGAGTGTACATACTTTTTAAAACTTTGACTACTGTTTAGCTTCCAACTCTATATTACATAATAATGTATACTCACAAATCATTAGGACAATTTGCTCTTTGATACCATCCACACAATTAATTGGAATATCTATCTTACTTCATCCTTTCTTCTCAGAATATCTTTCCACTTTGAATAAACAGATATGTAAGTAGAAACATGGATATGAAGTGAGGCTTATATATTATATTAATATTATATTAGTTTCTCCTTTTTTCTTTTTATTTCTTTTTCTGGAATGATGCAAATATTCTAAAAACGATCATGGTAATGGATGCACAAGTATGTGATGATATTGTGAGCAATGAATGTATTCTTTGGATAGACTGTATGTACATGAAGATATATCAATAATATATTTTATAAAAAGAATATACTGGAACAATCAACAAAACTAGAACATGGACTATAGACCAAGTAATAGCTAGAGAATCATTGAACTTGATGGGAGAATATCTATGTTTTCAGGAAATGAACACTGAAGTATTGCAGAGCAAAAGGGCATAACAAATAGGATATTCTCAAATGGTTCAGAAAAAATATCATATGTGAATATATACACATATCACATGTATGAAAAATCTGTCTAATGAAAGGAAATGGAGAAAAATGTCAAATACTGGTGAATCTGGGTAAGGAGTATATGTGGGAATTATTTCAGTAATGCGTGGAACTTTACTGTAAGTTTGAAATTATATGAAAATAAAAGACTACTAAAAACAAAAATTAAAAAAATAAATGCACCATATTATATTAATGGCATTGTAATAATGCCAGATAGTACCCTGATGAGAAAAAATAATAGAAAAAGTATTTATTTTGTAATATCTATATAGTAGGTATCTCCTCTTGACCATTATATGCCATTTACCTCCATCTGTTCCCTTGATACTACTGAGGGACTAATAAATCAAAACAACTCACAGTGAAACTAAAAAATTAAAAATCTTAAAATTGAATCATTATTTTCACATGAATCAAAAAACAGATATGCACAGAGGGAGTAATTTTTTAAAGTTTAAAATATCATTTATTCCAAGGCACTTGGAAACATTTGTGGCAACAGTTCTGGGATTTCATTTGTCAATATACTCTGCAGATCCTGAATACATAATATTGATCAGAGAGGTCATAATTACAAATATTTGCTATCTATTCAGTATTCTATAACATTTAGGAATCACATGAATATATAAGAGACAGATTTCAAACATGAGTATATTCACTTTTGGAAGGGTGATTAATTATATTTTACACTTTGATATTTATAAGACCTAGTTCTTAACTATATATTTTTACCAGATCTTTTTATATTCAACAAATAGCTGTTGCTAGAATGTTTTTATACATTCAAGAAATGTTCCTGCTCACTTTTGATGAATGATACATACTAT
Source organism: Tamandua tetradactyla (assembly GCF_023851605.1). Classification (NCBI taxonomy): domain Eukaryota; kingdom Metazoa; phylum Chordata; class Mammalia; order Pilosa; family Myrmecophagidae; genus Tamandua; species Tamandua tetradactyla. The sequence goes on from NC_135353.1 coordinate 81,502,385, forward strand.
AAACCTATGACATTATTAATGCAGAGGTAACCACTGCATAATATGGTGAAAAAGTGCATGTGTGTTTGTGTGTGGGAGGAGGGAGGAAGATGGAATTTCACAAATATAAAATTCTCTATATATAATTTGGTCACACTAACATATAGTGATTTTTGGATAAAAATGAAGACAATTTCATTGGAATTATATGCATTAAAATAAAATTATTTGAAATATATTTCAGATTCACAAATATATCTATGTGCATTTGATGAATAATAATACATTTCTCTGTTTAGTCAGGATTGATTATTTGTTGGTGCAAAACATTAAAAATACAAAATCCGAAAGTTGGAATGTGATATGAAATACAAACACAAATACAAAAATTGAAACCTGCAGAAGAGGATTTCAAACATAGGAGTGTTCAAAATTAGAGCTGCAAGTTGAGATGGGAAGATGGTTGAGTAAGATGCTTCAGAAATCAGGCCTTCTACCAGAAAAACTACTAAACAGGCAGGAAATGTCTAAATGAACTATTTTATAACTCTGGTTTACAGTAGACCACTGTACAGCATCTAGGGAAGAATGGGAGAAAGAGATTAATAAATTGTGGTAAATACCAGTTAGTTACTCCCTCTGTGCTGAGGTTACTGCTGCCCATCCCCTACTCTCAAGCAGGCCACAGTGTAGTCTGGCCCCTATTATAACTTGCTGGTGCCAGAGAGCAACATAAAAACCTCATTCCCCAAGATTCAGGGGTGGGGTGAGGGCGGAGTTCTGATCATTGTTCACAGCCATTGATTAGCTACCTAAACTCACTGCAAGCATGACTCTGAGTGCAGGTATTGTTCCAATCTACATGTACAAAGGTGTGAGGGAGACTTAAAGATGGTAGGCTTCCTCAGAGCTTCAGAGCACAGATAAAGGGCTATATTTGCTGAGCAAGTGTTGAGACATGAAAGTGCAGCTTTGGGGAGACATGGCAGGATCTACAGGCATCCATCCTGGCCCCTCCTTTATTTCCTCCCCAGGGTAGCTTTAAATTGGCTGTAGCTCCTTTTGTGGATTCATGGCCTTGTTCAGGGTGGGTCTTAATCTTATTGCTGGATTCCTTTATAACAGAATGAAATTCATATATCTAGAGAGAATGCCATAGGAAGCAAGATGCTACATCAACAGAACCCAGAAAAGACAGGAGAGATCAGGAGAGGTCACTGTGTGCCTTGCCATGTGTGGTGGTTTGAAGCTGTATGTACCCCAGAGAAATGTGTGCTCTTAAATATCATCCATTCCTGTGGGTGTGAACCCATTGTAAGTAGGAACTGTCGAGGTTTTTATCGTTAAGGCATGGCTCACTTCAATCAAGATGGGTCTTAATCATACTGTTAGAGTCCATTATAAGAGAATGAAATTCAGACAGAAAAAGAGAAAACCACAGGAAGCAAGAAGCTGAAATGGAACCCAAAAGAGAAGGTATTAGGCACAGAGTCATTAAGGATTCCACATGAGACAGTGAGTCAAAGCTTAACAAGTTTATTGAGAGAAAAAAAGCAACAGGGTATGAACAAAGGGAGAGCAGACAGATGGGAGCCAGGAAAGCATGCCAGCAAAAGAAAAATGGCTCCAACTCTCTTTTTGACAGCTTGTGGTTTTAATGGAGAAACTGAACCAGGAGGGGTGGGGGGGTGACATGTGACTGCAGGCATCACCATAAGATATCAGGCTGGTGCAGATCATGACTTCATGCTCTTGGTTATCTGGCCTGGCCTTTGGCAGGTGGGGCATTGGCACATCCATGCTCATCTATCTTGCAGGTATATCAGGTCCTATCAGAGGAGCTGCTGAAGGAGAGAACCTGAAGGGCCCCCCATGCCACAGAATCCATTTTGTGTGTTAAGTTTTATTTTCTGAGACCTGATATTCCTGTCTTTTTATTTTAACAAAATTGACCAGAGCTGGGATTGGTTTAGGGGGATGTTTCAGCTTAGGTCAAAACAAGTTTTAGAAAGAGCAGGATCATCATGTTCTTCTCCATGGCTATTTCGTTCTGTCAAAGGGGCAGAGTTGAGGAATGAAAAATTGCTTTGAGCTGAGCAGAGGCATTATTAATTGGGCTTCTGGGCATCTTTGGTTGGTACAGGCTGACAGTGTTGTTCTTGCTGTTACAGGGGCAGGTTTTAAATTTCTATCGTAGCAGGATTATGTTTTCAGAATTGTTTTGATTGGTAACAGCTGCTATGGACCTGTGAACAAACTTAGATAGACATTGTGAGAAGCAGAGCTTTAGGAGGAAAATTAATAGAAGGATAACTAAGGGCCTGATGAGGGGGAGCAGTATAGCTCACATAGGGTGGATAAAAATGAAAGAAAATTTGAAAGGCAAAGGGATGAATGATGCAACTAAGTGTTATTCTTGGAGAGCTTAACATCTTTGGGTTTCAGAACTTTGGCATTGGAGCAATTTGGAGGCTTTATGTTCCTGCAAAAGAAGCTTAATGAGACTGGGCCATGGTGGCTCAGCAGGCAGAGTTCTTGCCTGCCAGGCCAGAGACCTGGGCTTGATTCCTGGTGCCTGCCCATGCAAAAAAAAAAAGAAAAGAAAAAAATAAACAATGAGTAAAATTCTATAGAGCATTAGATTCTTTTAAGGTTTCTAGGAACAATGTTAGTTGAGGGTTGACATATTGTGGCAGTTTGTAATATCTGGCTGAAGCTTGCATAAGAGTAACCTCCAGAATAACCTCTCAGCTCAATTTGAAATCCCTTAGCCATTGAAACTCTATTTCTTTTCTGACTTTTTGTCAGTTCATCCATGTCAGGGCCGGGCTCATCTTTGGATCTTATGTCTCACAGTGCCAAGGTTAGCTACGTTCTGTTATGCCAGGGTCAGTTATATTTCATGCTGCCAGTGGCAGGTGTATATCCCTGGAAATTTTGTCCCACATTGGTGTGAAGCTCAGAGTTTGGCTTAGAAAGAGACCACATCTAAACACAGCAGAGATCTTCTTGAGATGGCTCTTAGGCACTAATTCAAAGTGGGTTTAGTTTACTATTATAGAAATAAGTTTGATAAGGGCAAGCCTTAAAATTGAGGCCTTGGTTATCTGGGGAATTCTTAATAGTTTTATTTCCCCAGTCTCTCAAGGGACTTAGCAGACAATTTTTCTTTTTCTTTTTTTTTTGCCCAAAATATTTTGAAATGCAGAGTATAAAACATTAACTTGTATGAAGCATTAAGATTTTGTTCCTTATTCCAGGTTCTATATTAAATAAAGCTGAATTAGGTTGTTTAATTCACTAGACAAATTAAATTATATAGTGAAAATTTTGGACAAAATAAACATTTTCCTTTTATCTCACACAAAATTAAAATTTTAAAACAGACAATATTATTTTTTACCTTGTATATTGATTTATTTTGGTTTTAACTATATCAGTTTCATCATGTCTTTAATTGGAATTTGATCTCTTTTAGTTTTTTAATCATTGCTGTGTGGACCCATGCTAACTTTCAGAGCTGGGGAACTAAATTTGAGTTTTAGATGTTATATAGGCACTTAAAGTTTCAGGGAATTAGTGGGTTATATAAAGAACAAACTACCTCAAAATTTAATTATAATAGTTAATCCTTACAATCTGAGCTTTAATCTTTATAAATATTTTAGATGAAGATTTTTAGAAATGAAGATATTAGACAGTTATTTTATATTAAGAAATCATAACAGAAGTTTTGTTCTATTATATTTTTACATACTTACCAGAGTTACATTATTTAACAGATAAATTGTATATGTATTTTTTAACTTTTCTTTTAAAATTGAGCACATATTTTAGAGCGGTATTAGAGCAAAGCAGTGCAACTGATAATTTGGCCATTTCTATGATCTGTGGCCTTTTAAAAATAATTAAAACAGTGGTTAATACCATTGCTTAACATCATATAGATTAGTATCAGGATACAAGGTTGAGAGTGAGAATATTGTCAAATTTTTAGGAATTTTTTACAATGTTCAAATATATGACTATTTTATTTCTTAAATTTAATTAGTAACAAGATATAAAATTCTTTTAACCATTGTAATATGTTTTAAATATTTTTATGCAATAGTTTATTTTAATACTTAGCATCTTATTTATACAAGGTGAAAGAACAAATTATTTGTAACAGTTTTTTTATCAGTGAGAAGACTTATTTTCTGAAATTAAGGATAATATGAGCATAAACATTAATAAGATTATTAGTCTGATGTAAAATATTTTAGACACTGTATTTGGATGATTAAAAATTGTTTTTGAAATAGTTTATGTTAAGAGTATACTAACAATCCATGTTAATAGAACACAGAGAAAACTTAACTTTAGTTTTGTATGAATACTTAGCTTAGCAGAAAAGCTTTCCTTTTTATGAAATATATGATAAAAGACCTATTAAATCTTGGTTAGTGGTGGAATACTTGGGCCACGTGCAATGGAGAAGATGGCGGCTTAGTAAGACGCACGGGTCTTAGTTCCTCCTCCAGAACAGCAACAAAAGAAACAGAAACAATATGAAACAGCTCCCAGAGCCACGACAGAGACCAAAAAGACAGCGTACCCCATTCTGGAATGGCTGAACGGGCAGGGAGAATCCACTGCGGTGAGATACCCGAGGGGCGCGCGTTTTCCCGGCCGGGGCGGCTGGCGACTGGGGTCCCCTCCACGCACGTGGCTCCCCGGTCTGACTGGGAAGGTTGGATAGCGGGGCCCTCCCACCACACTTGGCATCTCGGGCCAGCTGGGCAATTTGGACCGGCACTCCCCCAAGCCGCGGCGGCCGGCGACCCCCCCACACACATGGTTTCCCGGGCTGACTGTGAGATTCGGATTGGCAAGTTAAAGGAGCCACAGCATCATTTACTGGTGGGATCCACAGACAGATGAGCACCACAAGCGCCACCTACTGGGCAGGAAAAGAAAAACAGAGCCCAGAGATTTTACAGAAAAACCTTTCAACCAGCCGGGTCCCACACCCAGGGAAATCTGATCAAATGCCCAGACACTAGCAGAAAATAATGTATGATGGTCAGAACATTGAAGATATGGCCCAGTCAAAGGAACAAACCAATACTTCAAATGAGATACAGGAGCTGAGACAACTAAAGCTGAATATATGAACAGAAATGGAAAAACTCTTCAAAAACCAAATGAATAAATTGAGGGAGGACATGAGGAAGACATGGGCTGAACAAAAAGAAGAAATAGAAAATCTGAAGAAACAAATCACAGAACTTATGGGAGTGAAGGACAAAGAAGAAAAAATGGAAAAAACAATGGATACCTACAATGGTAGATCTAAAGAGACAGAAGCTACAATTAGTGAACTGGAGGATGGAACATCGGAATTCCAAAAAGAAACAGAAACTATAGGGAAAAGAATGGAAAAACTTGAGCAGGGGATCAGGGAACTGAATGACAATATGAAGCGCACAAATATATGTGTTGTGGGTGTCCCAGAAGGAGAAGAGAAGGGAAAAGGAGGAGAAAAACTAATGGAAGAAATTATCACTGAAAATTTCCCAACTCTTATGAAAGACCTAAATTTACAGATCCAAGAAGTGCAGCACACCCCAAAGAGAATAGACCCAAATAGGCGTTCTCCAAGACACTTACTAGTTAGAATGTCAGAGGTCAAAGAGAAAGAGAGGATATTGAAAGCAGCAAGAGAAAAACAATCTGTCACATACAAGGGAAACCCAATAAGACTATGTGTAGATTTCTCAGCAGAAACCATGGAAGCTAGAAGACAGTGGGATGATGTATTTAAATTATTAAAAGAGAAAAACTGCCAACCAAGACTTCTATATCAAGTAAAATTGTTCTTCAAAAATGAAGGAGAAATTAAAACATTTATAGACAAAAAGTCACTGAGAGAATTTGTGACCAAGAGGCCAGCTCTGCAAGAAATACTAAAGGGAGCAGTAGAGTCAGATACAAAAAGACAGAAGAGAGAGGTATGGAGAAGAGTGTAGAAAGAAGGAAAATCAGATATGATATATATAATACAAAAGCCAAAATGGTAGAGGAAAATATTATCCAAACAGTAATAACACTAAAAGTTAATGGACTGAATTTCCCAATCAAAAGACATAGACTGGCAGAATGGATTACGACCCAGCAATACCACTGCTAGGTATCTACTCAAAGGACTTAAGGGCAAAGACACAGACGGACATTTGCACACCAGTGTTTATAGCAGCATTATCTACATTTGCAAAGAGATGGAAACAGCCAAAATGTCCATCAACAGACGAGTGGCTAAACAAACTGTGGTGTATACCTACGATGGAATATTATGCAGCTTTAAGACAGACTAAACTTAAGAAGCATGTAATAACATGGATGGACCTAGAGAACATTATGCTGAATGAGTCTAGCCAAAAACTAAAGGACAAATACTGTATGGTCCCACTGATGTGAACCAGCATTCGAGAATCAGCTTGGAATATATCATTGGTAACAGAGACCAGCAGGGGTTAGAAACGGGGTAAGATAATGGGTAATTGGAGCTGAAGGGATACAGACTGTGCAACAGGACTAGATACAAAAACTCAAAAATGGACAGCACAATAATACCTAAGTGTAATGTAACTATGTTGGAACACTGAATGAAGCTGCACCTGAAATATATTTTTTGTTTGTTTGTTTGTTTGTTTGTAACTTTTGTTTTTGTTTTTTCTTTTTCCTTTTTATATATATATATTTTATTAGTATTATTATTCTAATTCTCTTCTCTATATTAACATTCTATATCTTTTTCTGCTGTTTTGCTAGTTCTTTTCCTAAATCGATGCAAATGTACTAAGAAATGATGATCATACATCTATGTGATAATACTAAGAATTACTGAGTGCATGTGTAGAATGGAATGATTTCTAAATGTTGTGTTAATTTCTTTTCTTTTTTTGATTAATAAAAAAAATTTAAAAAAAATCTTGGTTAGTACTGATTATGACAGATGGAATTCACTTTCATAAACTTCTTCTTTATAACACTTTACAATTATTCTATAACAGAATTCATTTTTATAAATATTTTCTTCATAATTTTTTGCAATCATTTAGAACTTATAATTGAAAATGACTGGTAGTTCAGTGGTTAGAATGCCTGCCTTTCATGTGGGAGACCCAGTTTGATTCTTGGACCATGCAACCTTCAAAAAAAGTTTAAAAAAATGACTATAGCAAATAAAATTAATCTCCTCCAACTCTCTATTACTTTATCTATCCATTCAGGGTTTATAATGCACGATGACTATAATAAGCAAAATCCATTTCTTTAAACTCTTTTATCACCTTCTGTAATTATTTCACCAATGGCTTTTATTTAAACTGCATATAATTAGAAATAAATTTGATAATGCGTTTTTAAAGCTTTTGAACATGTATACATTTTAAAACAATAGTATTTATGAAGGGAAGAAGAGCCAGAGATCTATAAAATATTGGAGGAAGGAATGAAATTTATGTTCGGGTTTCGAACATGGTCAGGCATTTATACAATTTAAACTTTGAATACATAAGTGATTTTCTATAATATATTTAAAATCTCTCAGTTCAATTCAGCAAAAAAACTTAAATTTTTTCTTAAAAATGTTTTTAATTGCTAAACAATACCAGGAGTGTGTTAATTTACAGAATTTAGTTACAATTTCTAAAAACTAGTTCAGAGTTCTACTTGTTTAAATGCTACTTTCTTATTTAGAGGTTGTACATGTGTTATCTCTAAAAGGACATTTGAAGTCATTTTTTATTTTTTCTGCTTTTTAAATTTTTCCTGTATTTTTATTCCTTTGTATCCACTGTTTTAAATAAAGGTGCATATTTTAACAAGAATATAAACCCTTAGAAGCTAAGATTCATGTCTTTTTGTTCATGACAGACTGGCATTAATACAGTTATTATAACTCCAAATTCTTATTGAAGTTGCAAATGGCTAATTAAGAAAAGTCAGACTTCTTAAAATTCAGATAATTAAAGTTATAAAAATATTCATTTATATTTATATTAAATTTAATTGATTTTTTTAAGAAGAACTTACCTAAGCAGGATAAAATTACATTTGTTCAATTCAAAAAATCATCATTCAATTCTTTCTATAGTTTTTATAATATTTTATAATTATAAAGAACTCTAAAATACAGTAACTATTAAGTTATGGGAAATATACTGAGCTCTATGAATTTGTCCCAATTTTAACTCTAGAAACACTTCTTAATTGGTTGCACAGACAGAACCAATTCTCAAAAAAGGCAGCTTTAGGGTTTGAAAGTTTTAGGTACGGGCCGTGGAATTTTGAGAGATTTTATGCTTTTCCCTCAGCTATTTTTAATTATTACATTCATTTTATTAAATATTTTTGAGAGGGACAAGTAAAGAATTGATTCCATTTCTACTCCTTACAAAATGATTTTAACTGTAATATTTTTAACTTTAACTATAATAGTTGTATTTTTATGTTAAATCATAGTGAGGCCAGATTATGTTACATAAATAAAACCTTTTTATAGACTCATAAGCAATCTTTTTAAACTTTTAATACAGCCTACAGATTTCCCTTCTAAAAGAATTTCTGTAATTACTAACCAGTTAATGAGCATCTGACTAATATAAATGTAGAAACATACCAATTAATAATTAGACTGAACACATTAACTAAAAAACAGGCATTAAATTTTTAACATATCAAATATATTAGTTAACAATTAAACATATGTGAAACACTTATGTGATAAAGTAGCACAGAGAAATAAATTTGTTAAGCTTGCCAGCAGGAACTTTTAGACCATTTGTTAATTGAGAGTGTCATCTCGTTGCCAACATTTTTGTTGTTCTAAAGGGTCTTGGGGAAATGGAGGTTTGTTTGTGGGAAGCTTAAGAGTTATTGTTCCCTTGGAGGCTTATGGGACTACCCAAGATGTAGTTCTAAGTGAGACTAACTGCCCAGATTTATGATCCAGTCACAACAACAAAGCAAGCATCCCCAGTGTGTTGTTGAGACCAGAAAAGTGCATGCAGCCTTTCACTCAGGACATCCCCCATTACTTTTGACCACTGCAATGTGGAAAAACACTCTTGGAGCTGAAGAGTTTTGACTAGGTGCTCAGATTTTTCAGGCCAATAAAAATTGCTTGGGGAGCTGGCCTGAGTACTGCATTAAAGTGGGCCCAAACACCATGGGGTGGTCATCCATGGGACACAAAATTCTCAAGGGGAGGATCTGGGCAGAAAGACATCACTTACCTAGAGCCAAATTAGTTGTAAGTGTTTGAGTGCAGTGGATGTGGAGAGCTGACATCACATTAAGATGGTCTGAGCTAGGAAACTCAAGCTGTCAATCATGCGGAAGCCAAAGTGACCATGCTGGCTCAGGTAATGGAGTGGCTGAAAAGTGGCCTCATTGCCCTGAGGTGTCAGAGACCCAAACCTCAGTCAAAACTCCATCCTGGGTTTCAGCACCATTATATTAGGCACAGAGTCATTAGGGATTCCACATGAAACAGTGAGTCAAAGCTTAACAGGATCATTGAGAAAGAAAAAGTGAAAGAGTGAAAGCAAGGGAAGAGCAGGCAGGCAGGAGCCAGTGAAACCTGTCAGCAAAAGAGAAATGGCTCTCTTTCTGACAGCTTGTGGTTTTAAAGGAAAAATCATGCCAAGATGGGTCAGAGGTGAACTGCAGCTGCAGGGATCACCAGGAGATAGTAGGCGGTGCAGATCATGACTTCATGTTCATGGTTATTGGTTCTGGCCTCTGCCAGGTAGGGCACTGGCATGTCTGTGCTTGTCTGTATTGCTGACACATCAGGTCCTGTCAGAGGAGCTTCTGAGGGAGAGAGCCTGAAAGGGCCCCCATGCCACAGAATCTATTTTGTATGTTAAGTTTTATTTTCTGAGACCTGACAGAAGAAAGAAACTTGGGAACACCACCCAGCACCTTGCCATATGGCAGAGGAGCCAAGGATTGCTGGTATCCAGTCTTCAGGAAAAAAGCACAGCCCTGATGATGTCTTAATTGGTACATTTTTCTGGCCACAAGACTGTCAGCTAATAAATCCCCTATGTATGAGCCAATCCATTCCATGGTTTGTGGTAGAGCAGCCTAGAAACTAAAATACCATGTACATAGGAGCTAAAGGTGGAAACAGTCACAGAATGCCACAGTCTTCAATAAACAAACCATTGCCTTGATGATATCTTTATTTGGACTTTTCTCTTACCCTCAACACCATATGCTAATAAATCCTCATAATTTAAGCCAACCCATTTCATGGCATTTTGCTTTAGCAGCCTAGAAAACTAAAACAGATTTTGGTACCAGTAGACTATGGTATTGCTATTGCAAATATCAAAATTGTGGAAAGGGCTTTGGGATTGGATAATGGATGTTGGCTGCCAGAATTGTGAGGTGGTTATAGGAAAAGTGTAGATTGCTGTGAAAAGACTATCAGAACAAATATGGATGCTTGTGTTACTTCAATGATGCCTTAGAAGAAAATGATGAATACCTTATTGGAAACTGGAGGGAAAATGATGGTTATTTGAAAGTGGAAGAGGACTTGGTGAAATTGAGCTGATTTTTGGGTGGAAGGCATAATTTGAGAGTGATGAATTTGGATATTTAGCTGAGGAAATTTCCAAGTTAAATATGGGAATGGCAACCTGGTTTCTCCATACAGCTTATAATAAAATGAAGAAAAAAACAAAAAACTTATGGTTTGGTAAATTCAGAGATCCTAGAAAGTGAGTATCCAAAGAATAGTGTTCTATGTGAAGTTTTAACTAGTTATAAATCTAGTCAACTATTTTAGCAGAAGTCAGGATTGAAGATACAATTACACAGGAAGAATATGTGGAAAGTTATTTTGTCTGATGGATTGGACACTTGTGCACTACCTGCAAAGCAAATTTTTGCATAGCCTGTATGGATGGGATCACATACAGTCGGGACTAAAAGTGACAAAGAAGGCACAAATGGAAGGAAAAAACACTTCAGGAAAAGAACCAGGGAAACAGGCTTGAATTGAAAACATCTTCCACCTATGTGCATAAAAGATTGATCTCTCCCATCTTGATGAGGGTGGGCCTTCCACCGTGTTCTTCAGGAAGAGTGCTCTACCCCTGTTGTGATGGCTTGAAGCTGTATATACCTTAGAAAATCATGTTCTAAAGCTAATCCAATCCTGTGTGTGTAAATCTATTGTGGATGTGACATTTTGATTAGGTTATTTCAATTGAGGAAAGCCCCAGTAGGTATTAATCCTCTTGCTGGAGTCCTTTATGAAAAGATGAAATAGAGAAGAACAGAAGATGAGAAAGGACAGAGAAGACAGAGATTAAAGAACATACACAGCAGCTGAGAGAGAAAGTCAAAGGTGGATAAGCTAAGTCCTGGATCTTGAGGCTTGATTTTATGAATCTTATTTCTGTAGTGGAGAATCTAAGCCTACCTATAATTATGGGTAAGAGTTACTTTCAGAGAAGCTCTTCAGTTGCCCAGATGTGGCCCCTCTCTCTCTCAACCCAACTCTGCAATGAAAATCATTACCTTCCCCACTATATGAGACATAATATTCAGAGCTGAAAGTCACCTTGACAACATGAGAAATGACACCCAGGGATGAGCCTGGACCTGGCACCATCGGATGGACACCTTCCTGATCATAAGTGGGAGAATGTAACAAAATTAAGTATTGGTGGCTAAGAGGGTTCAAACAGAATCAAAGGGCTCTTCTGGAGGCTACTTTTATGCAAGCTTCATCTCAAGATTGATAATTGCCATGGTTTGTCAAACCCCAACCCACATCATTGCTGTTAACCCTAAAGAACACCTCGGGCTCTATCTGAGAGTCTACAAATGTTTCATGCACTAAGTTACTTTCCAGAAAGCTAAAACATCTACATAATTCCTAGTCAGGTAAGCCCCCAAACACAGAGGGGTAGCCTCTCCAAGAGCATCAACTAATTCCATACCTTTATCCCGTATCATCAGCACCCTTTTTCAACATGAAAAAGCTAGAATGAGCATAACTCAAATATTCCTAAATATTGGGAGAAGGATCAAAAGAGAAGGAGGAGTTATACCATGGGAAGGTAGGATTTAACATATGAGTATGACTGCTGAATCATTATATTATTTCTTTTAGTCTCCAGTGTGTTAGAACAGTTAGAAGGAGAAACCTGAAATTTTGGGACTCTAACCCAAACCAAACTTTGAAATCTGTTCTATAACTACTTGTTAAAATACACTTTGAAATTTATTACTTTTTTGTATATATGTTATATTTCACAGCAAAAAGAGCACATTAAATATACCTATTCCCATTGAAAGTTTTGGCTTCATTAATTGAAGATAAGATGCTCATTAGGGGAATATATATAACAAGTGCGTTTTTGTTACACTAACAAAAAATTGTAACATGATATTGCTAATGTTCTATGCTATTTTTCAGAGCAGTTCCTTCTATAGAGTAATGGAAAATGTGACCATAATAGAGTTGAGAGCAGCTGGACTTTATTTCTTGTAAAGAAATACAAATAGCAGCTGCTTCACCAAAAAGGAAAAAAAATTCAAATCACACACATACATCCGTATGATTTAAAATATAGAATGGAAAGAACTGAAGTATAATATTTATCTCAGAAAATGAGATTAGAATAAAGTCAAGTCAAGATAGAAATAACAGATGAGTTAGATATTTGTCTGCGAAATTAGTCAACTAATATGTATATAAATGTGTACTCTTCAAAATTGAAAGTATGCATGCAGTCATACATGTTATCAATGAAAGTAAACATGCAAATTAATCCCATTTCACAACAAATGGACTCTAGCTCAAAACAGACCATATTATGTGGGAAGTTTTTATATCTTATATGGATTTTCCAGGTCATTTTGCAACATAATAATAACTTGTGAAAATCCATTTTCAAATAACTCTTTGATGAATACCATGGAATTATGGCATAAATAATGCTTTTTTGAAATTATTATCACATTCATAATTGAAATCACCTTGAATGCCCTTAACAAATATCCATAATATTACTGAATTCAGAACAAGGGAATCAAAACCAAGAAATCTTTCAATCCTTACTGTTTTTATGAAGATTATCAATTATTGAAAATCTGAATTAATAGGTGATAATATGATTTTACCTAAGAAACTCACATTTAAAAAATTCTAACACATGGGATGGTATAATAAAGTATGAAATGGTTGTAATAACCATGCTAATTCTTTTAAAAAAGAATCTCCCATGCTACTTTTAATATCATATGGTAGTTCCAAATTACCACCGCTTTCTCAAAATCAGATGATATTGCCTGAAAATGGAAAATAAATTTGATTTTAAAGAAATTTGTTCCTGTACTTGTGAAGATAAAAGAAAGGGAATGTGGGCAATAATGGAATATGTACATAGAGGAATATGAAAGTGTTGAGTGGGAAAATAAGTACTGCAAATTTTAAGTAGAAATTGGAACAAGTTTGCAACTATTTTAAGTAAAAATTGCTTCCATGATTTAACTTAAATGGAACAGAAATCTCCTGAGTCCTGCTGCATTTATAAGCAATTCCCTGTGATAATAGTGCCGTCAGAAAAACCAGACTTCATTTTCAGTTCTATACATAAGATATAGGATCTCCTTGACTTCTTTTATTATCATCCATATGCATTCAAATTACATGGCATACACTCCTCAAAGTAAGGTATTATTATTAATTAATTCCAAAATATTACAATGAATCCATATATATGACATCATAAGGAAATATAGCTGTAACATGCACAGTAAGCAATAAACAACGAACTGAAAACTTAGAGTGAGATTTAAGTCTTAATTCATTCCAATGCTGTATGACAGATTTATATGGGTCAAAATATAGGAAATGCCATCTAAAATTGAGATAACATAAATTTATTAATTTTTAAACTGAATATTTTACCATAATGCCTATAATACTTGTTTGAATAATTATTTGAATAATGTCTCAAAATCTAGCAGGTGTAAAGTAAATGATAATTTGTCCTGATAAAGTCTGCTGATTAATCGAAACAGGGCTTTAAAAGACACATCTTCTAACTTCTTTCAAACAACTAAGACAGAATCCAGTAAGAGAGTTAGAGCAATTCATGCAATGAAGCTGCAGAAGCAAAAAAAAAAGTCACACCAAATCCATAGATAACGAGAAATATAAACTATTTAGGATCAGAGCTAAGCACATGATAGCAATTTTTAGTTATTTTGTTTCTGCTGTAATCAAAAGAAATCAAAGCTGAGTCCTTCTCATTCTTTCCACATGGAGTACTTTCACTGTTTTAACAGTGCTTCTAAAAGGAGTAATGCTTAAAGCAGCTGGGAAAAGAGTGTGTCTATTGATGAATTCAGTTTTTATGTTTTATATTTCAATTTTTTTCTATTTATGTATATATATATCCTAAAGTTTCTTCTTTTACCTACTTCCACCTATACAGTTTAGTGCTGTTGACTACACCCACAGTAATGTGCTATCATCAGCACATACCTTTTCAAACCTTTACTATCAGCCTTAATGGAAAATCTGTTCAAATTACCCAACAATTACACATTTCCTGACCTCAGTTTATATACTGGTAAACTCTATTTTAGATATTAACTCCATGAATATACTTATTGTAATTCATTCAGGAAAGTAAAATCATACAACATTTGTCCTTTTGTATCTGGCTAATTTCACTCAAAATGATATCCTTAAGGTTCATCCATGTTGTTGCATGCATCAGGATTTCATTTGTTTTTAGAGTTGGATAACATTCCATCATACATGTATACCACGTTTTGTTTATCCATTCATCAGTTGATGGACACTTGGGTTGTTTCCATCTTTTGACAGCCATGAATAATGCTGCTGTAAATATTGATGTGCAAATACCTGTTTGAGTTTCTGCTTTCAATTTGGGGATATTCCAAGTACTGAGATTGCTAGTTCATATGGTAGTTCTAAACTTAGCTTTTTGAGGAAGCACAAAACTGTCTTCTGCAGTGGCTACACCATTTTACCTTGTCACAGCAATGAAGGAGTATTTCTACTTCTCTGCATCCTCTCCAGCACTTATTTTTACTTTTTAATAGCAGTCATTCTAATGGGTGTGAAAGGGTATCTCATAGCTTGGCAAATATCTCTTTGAATTCCTGCTTTCAGTTCTTCCGGTTTTATACCCAGTAGCAAGATGACCCGATCATTTGATATTTCTACATGTAGCTTCCTGAGGAAAGGCCAAAATCTCATTCACAGAGGCCACATAATCTTACATTCCTACCAGCAATGAAAGTGTGTTCCTATTTATCCACATCCTCTCTAGTACTTGTAGTTTTCTGTGTTTTCCTTTTTTAACTGTGGCTATTCTAGTAAGTGTGAAATGATATCTCAATGTAATTTTGATTTGCATTTCCTTAATAGCTAGTGATGTTGAGCATCTTTTGATGTACTTTTTTTTAACCATTTGTATATCTTCTTTGGAGAAGTATCTGTTCAAGGGTTTTGCCAACTTTATAATTAAATATTCATCTTTTTATTGCCGAGTTGTGGGATTTATTTTATATTCTGAATACTAAAACCTTACTGTATATGTGATTTCCAAATATTTCTCCCATTAAGTAGGTTGTCTTCTCACTTCATTGACAAAGTCCTTTGAAGCAGCAAAGCTTTAAATTTGAGGAGATTCTGCTTATCTATTTTTTTCTTTCATTGCTTGTGCTTTGGGTGTAAAGTCTAAGAAACCAATGCCAACCACAAGATCCTGATGATGCTGCCCTGCATTTTCTTCTAGGGGCTTTATTTTCATGGTTCTTATATTGAGGCCTTAGATCCATTTTGAGTTAATTTTTTTTAGGTAGTATGAACTTCAGGTCCTCTTTCATTCTTTTGCATATCAATATCCAGTTCTCCAGGCAGCATTTCTTGAAGAGACTATTCTTTCCCATCAGAGTGGGCTGGGCAGCCTTGACAAATATCAATTGACCATAGATGTGAAGATCTATTTCTGATCTCTTAATTCTATTACATTGGTCTATATATATACTTATGCCAGTATCATGCTACTTTGAGCATTGTAGCATTGTAGCATTGTAACATATATAATGTTAAAAAGAGCACATCCTCCAACATCATTCTTCCCTTTCAAGATGTTCTCAGCTATTTGGGGACACTTACATTTCCTTTTCCATTACCTTTTCCATTTCTGCATTGTAGGATATTGGAATTTTGATTGGGATGATAGTAAAACTGTGAATCTATGTGAGTAGAATTGGTATTTTAATTATATTTAGGCTTCCAATCCATGAATATGGAATGCCTTTCCATTTACTTGGGTCTTATTTGATTACCTTTAACAATTTTTGGTAGTTTTATGAGTACAGATACCTTACATCCTCAGTCAAATTTATTGCAAATATTTTATTCCTTTAGTTGCTATTATAAATGGAATTTTATTTCTTGATTCTTCTGATTGCTCATTACTACTCTATAGAATCAATACTGATTTTCGCCATTTGGTTTTCTATCCTGCTACTTTGTTGAACTACTTTATTAGTTCTAGTACCTTAGTTGTAGATTTTTCATGTCTTTGTTTTATAAGATTGTGTATTTATAAATGGTGAAAGTTTTACTCATTCCTTTCTTATTTGGATGCCTTTCATTTCTTTTTCCCACCTAACTGCTATGACTAGAACTTTTAGCATGATTTTAAATAATAGTAGTGACAGTGGCCATCCTTGTTTTGCTCCAGAACTCAGAGAGGAATCTTCCATTCTATCACCATTTAGTGCAATGTTGGTTGTGGGTGTTTCATATATGCCTTTCATCATGTTGAGGAAATTTCTGACTCTTCTTATTTTTCTGAGCATTTTTATCAAGAAAGGATGCTGCATTTTCCAAAAGCATATGATTTTTATTCCTTCAGTTTCTTAATGTAGTGTGTCACATTATTTGATTTTCTTGTATTGAATCACACTTACATACACGGTATGAAACCTCATTTGGTGGTGGTGTATATTTCTTTTAATATGCTGTTGGATTCAATTTGCAAATATTTTGTGGAGGATTTTGCATCCATATTCACAAAGGAAATTCATAGTTAATTTACTTTACTTGTGGTATCTTTATCTGCCTTTGGTATTAGGGTGATGTCAGCCTCATAAAATAACTAGTTAGTATTCCCACATGTTTAATATTTTGGAACAGATTGAGAAGAATTGGATTTTATTTTTCTTGGAGTGATTGGTAGAATTCACATTGAAGACGTTTGATGCTAGGGTTTTCTTTGATGGAGGTTTTTGATGATGGATCAAATTTCTTTACTTGGGTTTGTTCTGTTGAGGTTTTCTATTTCTTCTAAAGTCAATGTAGTTTGTTCATGTACTTCTAGTTGAATTTATTGGCAAACAGTTGCTCATAATATCCTCTTATGATCCTTTTTATTCAGTCAGATCAGTAGTAATGTCCCTCCTCTCATTTATGAATTTATCTATTTGTATCTTCTCTCTTTTATTCTTTGTCAGTCTAGCTAAGGATTTACTCATTTCACCCTACAGTTTTGCCAGTGTAATATTCACATAATCTCTGGTATTGTGGTTAAGTGTACATATATTTACAAGTATAATTTCTTCTTGGTCGATTGCCCCTTTTATTAATGTAGAGTGTCTTTCTTTGTCTCTTATAACAGCTTTTAACCCAATTTCTGTTTTGTCTGATATTGGTATAACTACCCCTGCTCATTTTTGGATACTATTTGCATGGAATATCTTTTTTCTGCCTTCTAGTTCACTGATTCTCTCTTCTGCCTGTTCAAATTTGCTTTTGCATGCCTCTACTTTATTTTTAACCTCTTCTATTGTGACTTTCATTCTCATAATTTCTGTTATGTTTCCATTTATACTTTTAAATTCTTCCTTTGGCTCTCATGGTGTCTTTTTTAATGCAATTTTATTGAGATGTCTATTCATACATCATACAATCATCCACATTGTACAATCAGTTTATCACCTTACTGTCATGTTGCTGTGTGTTTGTCATCACAATTTTTGAACATTTTCAGCACCCCAAAGAAAAAAAAAGTAAAATTAAAGTTAAAGGGAGACATCCAAAGCATCCATATTTACTTATTTGTTTATATATTGTTTTCTTCCTCATATGTCCATACACTGGATAGAGAGTATTAGGGCCAAACGATTTTGCAATCAAAAGATCACACCTTAGATGCTCTATAATTATTCAATCATCATCAAGAATCAAGTGTATTGGATTTCAGTTCAACAGTTTCAGTTATTCTAGCTACTTCCAAAATGACCTCTCAACTCCATTTGAAATGTCTTAGCTGCTGAAACTATATTTTGTTTCTATGTTCTTTCCCTTTTTGGTCAAGAAGGCTTTCTCTTTCCCACAATGTCAGGGCTAGGGTTTACCATTGGAACCATGTCCCATGTTGCTAGGGAGATTTACACCCCTGGGAGTCATTCTTCACATAATGGGGAGTGCTGTGAGATCATCTGCAGATTTTGCTTAAACAGAAAGGCCACATCTGAGCAAAAAAAATAGGTTCACTGGGGATAACCATTAGGCTTAGCTTCTCTTTTGCAGGTCATAGTGTCTTCTTTTTATAAATATTTTTATTAATAAATCTTCACACACATACGTTCCATACATGGTGTACAATCAATGGCTCAGAGTACCATCACATAGCTGTGTATTTATCACCATGATAATGTATAAGAACAGTTGCATCACTGCAAAAAAAGAAATAAAAAGAAAAAAACACTAATACATACCATAACCTTACCCCACCCTATTATTGACCTCTAGTATTTCCATCTACCCAATTTATTTTAACTTTGTCCTCCCATTTATTACTTATTCTTTATTCATATTTTCTACTCATCTCTCCATGCCCTGGATAAAAGGAACAACAGACACAATGTTTTCACAATCCCACAGTCACATTGTAAAAGTTATATTTTTCTACAGTTATCTTCAGGAACCAAGGCCACTGGAACACAGCTCAACTGTTCCAGGTACTTCTCTCCAGCCACTCCAATACAACATAAACTAAAAAGGGATACCTACATAAAGCATAAAAATAGCTTCCAGCATAACTTCTTGACTGTTTGCAATCTCTCTGCCAATGAAATTTATTTTACCTCATTTCTCTCTTTCCCCTTTTCTTCAGGGTTTTCTCAATCCCTTAATGCCAAATCCCAGCTCATCCTGGGATTTCTATCCCACATTGCAAGGAGATTTACACTCTTGGGTATCATGTGCCACATAGGGAGGAGGGCAGTGAGTTCACCTGCTGAGTTGGCTTGGAGAAGGAGGACACATTTGAGCAAAAAATAGGTTCTCTTGGTGTGACTCTTAGGGTTAATTTGAAGCAAGCTTAGCCTACCCTTTTCAGGAGTAAACTTCATAGGGGTGAACCCCAAGATTGAGGACTTGGCCTATAGATTTGGTTGTCCCCAATCCTTGGGAGAATATCAGGAATTCTCCAAATGGAGAAGTTGAATATTTCCTCTTTCTCCCCAGTCCACTAGGGGACATGGAAAATATATATTTTTTAATTCACTGCCCAAAGTACTCTGGGATATATTGGGACATCACACTAACCTCTACAAACCAACAAGATCTCACACCCTATTCAAGATTCCATGTACTTATGGAACTACTATGCAAGTTAAATTAGGAAACGTACTACCCAAAACATAAATGTTTCCACAAATAAACATCTATACTTTTGGTCTCACAGAGAATTTGAAGTTTTAAAATATGGACCATATCATGCTATTCACTGTATTGTGATTTACCTTAGTCCTATCCAGTTCAGCTTCATTCATATCTCTACTCAAAGTGTGATAACATTTTCTACTGTTTAAGCACTTCCTGTATGGGGTTCTGCTGATTTTCAGAGCTTCAGAGCTCTATATCTGAGTCTCAGGTATCACATACCTACCCAAAGTTTTATGGGAATGACCAGGTTGTAAACAAACAGCTCAGTATCTCAGAATTTAGAAATAACATTTACAACTCCTGAATATCACAGTTTCTTAGGAACTGTAAGAGCTTACAATATAAGACTGTTTACAGTAGGGCCCAACCAGATAAATCATGTTCTCGACTTAAGTTCACTGAGTTTTTATATTATAGTAAATCCATATGCATGAAGCATGATAATGTTTGTCTTTTTATTCCTGACATTTCCTGCCACCTACAGTCCTTAAGGTTCATACACTTAATTCTTTGCCTCACAACTTCATTCTTTCTTCTGACTGTTCAATAGTCAATTGTATGTATACACAATAGTACCCCTTCCATCATTAGTCACTGTAAACTTAGGCCACCCCCACTCATTCTAGATTGTGGACGCTACCACCAGAAGAACGAGTGTGCAAATGCCAATTCATGTCCCCATACTCAGTTCCTCCAGGTATACATTGAGAAATGAAATTTCAGGATCATATAGCAACTCCACCCCAGCCCTCTGTGAACAAACACCCTGATCTCCAAGGGGCTGCACGTCTAGTTTCCCTACCAACAGTGAATAGGCACATTGTTTTCTTAGCATTTTCTCTATTTCTTATTTTTCTCTGTTCATTTTTTTACCTTGTATATTTATTTACCTTAGTTTTAACCAGATTAATTTCATCACATCTTTTTTTCCTTTTTTATTAATTAAAGAAAAAAAAGAAATTAACCCAACATTTAGAATCATTCCATTCTACATATGCAATCAGTAATTCTTAACATCATCACATAGATGCATGATCATCATTTCTTAGTACATTTGCATCGATTTAGAACTAGCAAAACAACAGAAAAAGATATAGAATGTTAATATAGAGAAAAAAATAAAAATAATAATAACAGTAAAAAAAAGAAAAGGAAAAAGAAAAAAAAAGACACAAACAAACAAACAGACAAACAAACAAAAAAAACCCTATAACTCAGATGCTGCTTCATTCAGTGTTTTAACATGATTACTTTACAATTAGGTATTATTGTGCTGTCCATTATTGAGTTTTTGTATCTAGTCCTGTTGCACAGTCTGTATTCCTTCAGCTCGAATTACCCATTATCTTACCCTGTTTCTAACTCCTGCTGGTCTCTGTTACCAATGACATATTCCAAGTTTATTCTCGAATGTCAGTTCACATCAGTGGGACCATACAGTATTTGTCCTTTAGTTTTTGGCTAGACTCACTCAGCATAATGTTCTCTAGGTCCATCCATGTTGTTACATGCTTCATAAGTTTATTCTGTCTTAAAGCTGCATAATATTCCATCGTATGCATATACCACAGTTTATTTAGCCACTCGTCTGTTGATGGACATTTTGGCTGTTTCCATCTCTTTGCAATTGTAAATAACGCTGCTATAAACATTGGTGTGCAAGTGTCCATTTGTGTCTTTGCCCTTAAGTCCTTTGAGTATATACCTAGCAATGGTATTGCTGGGTCATATGGCAATTCTATATTCAGTTTTTTGAGGAACCGCCAAACTGCCTTCCACAGTGGTTGCACCATTTGACATTCCCACCAGCAGTGGAGATGTGTGCCTCTTTCTCCGCATCCTTTCCAGCACTTGTCATTTTCTGTTTTGTTGATAATGGCCATTCTGGTGGGTGTGAGATGATATCTCATTGTGGTTTTGATTTGCATTTCTCTAATGGCCAGGGACATTGAGCATCTCTTCATGTGCCTTTTGGCCATTTGTATTTCCTCTTCTGAGAGGTGTCTGTTCAAGTCTTTTCCCCATTTTTTAATTGGGTTGGCTGTCTTTTTGTTGTTGAGTTGGACAATCTCTTTATAAATTCTGGATACTAGACCTTTATCTGATGTGTCATTTCCAAATATTGTCTCCCATTGTGTAGGCTGTCTTTCTACTTTCTTGATGAAGTTCTTTGATGCACAAAAGTGTTTAATTTTGAGAAGCTCCCATTTACTTCTTTCTTTCTTCAGTGCTCTTGCTTTAGGTTTAAGGTCCATAAAACCGCCTCCAATTGTAAGTTTCATAAGATATCTCCCTACATTTTCCTCTAACTGTTTTATGGTCTAAGACCTCATGTTTAGATCTTTGATCCATTTTCAGTTAACTTTTGTATAGGGTGTGAGATACGGGTCTTCTTTCATTCTTTTGCATATGGATATCCAGTTCTCTATTCACCATTTATTGAAGGTACTGTTCTGTTCCAGGCGAGTTGGCTTGACTGCCTTATCAAAGATCAAATGTCCATAGATGAGAGGGTCTATATTTGAGCACTCTATTTGATTCCATTGGTCGATATATCTATCTTTATGCCAATACCATGCTGTTTTGACCACTGTGGCTTCATAATATGCCTTAAAGTCCGGCAGTGTGAGACCTCCAGCTTTGTTTTTTTTCCTCAAGATACTTTTAGCAATTTGGGGCACCCTGCCCTTCCCGATAAATTTGCTTATTGGTTTTTATATTTCTGAAAAATAAGTTCTTGGGATTTTGCTTGGTATTGCATTGAATCTGTAAATCAATTTAGGTAGGATTTACATCTTAACTATATTTTGTCTTCCAATCCATGAACACGGTATGCCCTTCCATCTATTTAGGTCTTCTGTGATTTAACAGTTTTTTTCTACTTTTCTTTGTATAGGTTTTTTGTCTCTTTAGTTAAATTTATTCCTAGGTATTTTATTCTTTTAGTTGCAATTGTAAATGGGATTCGTTTCTTGATTTCCCCCTCAACTTGTTCATTACTAGTGTATAGAAATGTTACAGATTTTTGAATGTTGATCTTGTAACCTTCTACTTTGCTGTACTCATTTATTAGCTCTAGTAGTTTTGTTGTGGATTTTTCCGGGTTTTCGATGTATAGTATCATATTGTCTGCAAACAGTGATAGTTTTACTTCTTCCTTTCCAATTTTGATGCCTTGTATTTCTTTTTCTTGTCTAATTGCTCTGGCTTGAACCTCCAACATGATGTTGAATAATAGTGGTGATAATGGACATCCTTGTCTTGTTCCTGATCTTAGGGGGAAAGTTTTCAATTTTTCCCCATTGAGGATGATATTAGCTGTGGGTTTTTCATATTTTCCCTCTATCATTTTATGGAAGTTCCCTTGTATTCTTATCTTTTGAAGTATTTTCAACAGGAAAGGATGTTGAATCTTGTCAAATGCCTTCTCTGCATCAATTGAGATGATCATGTGATTTTTCTGCTTTGATTTGTTGATATGGTGTATTATATTAATTGATATTCTTATGTTGAACCATCCTTGCATACCTGGGATGAATCCTACTTGGTCATGATGTATAATTCTTTTAATGTGTTGTTGGATTTGATTTGCTAGAATTTTGTTGAGAATTTTTGCATCTATATTCATTAGAGAGATTGGCCTGTAGTTTTCTTTTTTTGTAATATCTTTGCCTGGTTTTGGTATGAGGGTGATGTTGGCTTCATAGAATGAATTAGGTAGCTTTCCTCCACTTCGATTTTTTTGAAGAGTTTGAGAAGACTTGGTACTAATTCTTTATGGAATGTTTGATAGAATTCACATATGAAGCTGTCTGGTCCTGGACTTTTCTTTTTAGGAAGCTTTTGAATGACTGATTCAATTTCTTTACTTGTGATTGGTTTGTTGAGGTCATCTATGTCTTCTTGAGTCAAAGTTGGTTGTTCATGTCTTTCCAGGAACCCGTCCATTTCCTCTAAATTGTTGTATTTATTAGCGTAAAGTTGTTCATAGTATTCTGTTATTACCTCCTTTATTTCTGTGAGATCAGTGGTTATGTCTCCTCTTACATTTCTGATCTTATTTATTTGCATCCTCTCTCTTCTTCTTTTTGTCAATCTTGCTAAGGGCCCATCAATCTTATTGATTTTCTCATAGAACCAACTTCTGTTCTTATTGATTTTCTCTATTGTTTTCATGTTTTCAATTTCATTTATTTCTGCTCTAATCTTTGTTATTTCTTTCCTTTTGCTTGGTTTGGGGTTAGTTTGCTGTTCTTTCTCCAGTTCTTCCAAGTAGACAGTTAATTCCCGAATTTTTGCCCTTTCTTCTTTTTTGATATAGGCATTTAGGGCAATAAATTTCCCTCTTAGCACTGCCTTTGCTGAGTCCCATAGGCTTTGATATGTTGTGTTTTCATTTTCATTCGCCTCAAGGTATTTAGTAATTTCTCTAGCAATTTCTTCTTTGACCCACTCGTTGTTTAAGAGTGTGTTGTTGAGCCTCCACGTATTTGTGAATTTTCTGGCACTCTGCCTATTATTGATTTCCAACTTCATTCCTTTATGATCCGAGAAAGTGTTGTGTATGATTTCTATCTTTTTAAATGTGTTAAGACTTGCTTTGTGACCCAGCATATGGTCTATCTTTGAGAATGATCCATGAGCATTTGAGAAAAAGGTGTGTCCTGCTGTTGTGGGATGTAATGTCCTATAAATGTCTGTTAAGTCTAGCTCATTTATAGTAATATTCAGATTCTCTATTTCTTATTGATCCTCTGTCTAGATGTTCTATCCATTGATGAGAGTGGTGAATTGAAGTCTCCAACTATTATGGTATATGTGTCTATTTCCCTTTTAAGTGTTTGCAGTGTGTTCCTCACATATTTTGGGGCATTCTTGTTCGGTGCATAAATATTTATGATTGTTATGTCTTCTTGTTTAATTGTTCCTTTTATTAGTAGATAGTGTCCTTCTTTGTCCCTTTTACTGTTTTACATTTGAAGTCTAATTTGTTGGATATTAGTATAGCTACTCCTGCTCTTTTCTGGTTGTTATTTGCATGAAATATCTTTTCCCAACCTTTCACTTTCAACCTATGTTTATCTTTGGGTCTGAGATGTGTTTCCTGTAGATAGCATATAGAAGGATCCTGTTTTTTAATCCATTCTGCCAGTCTATGTCTTTTGATTGGAGAATTCAGTCCATTAACATTTAGTGTTATTACTGTTTGGATAATATTTTCCTCTAACATTTTGCCTTTTGTATTATATATATCATATCTGATTTTCCTTCTTTCTACACTCTTCTCCATACCTCTCTCTTGTGTCTTTACGTATTTGACTCTAGTGCTCCCTTTAGTATTTCTTGCAGAGCTGGTCTCTTGGTCACAAATTCTCTCAGTGACTTTTTGTCTCAGAATGTTTTAATTTCTCCCTCATTTTTGAAGGACAATTTTACTGGATATAGAAGTCTTGGTTGGCAGTTTTTCTCTTTTAGTAATTTAAATATATCATCCCACTGTCTTCTAGCTTCCATGGTTTCTGCTGAGAAATCTACACATAGTCCTATTGGGTTTCCCTTGTATGTGATGGATTGTTTTTCTCTTACTGCTTTCAAGATCCTCTCTTTCTCTTTGACCTCTGACATTCTAACTAGTAAGTGTCTTGGAGAACGCCTCTTTGGGTCTATTCTCTTTGGGGTGCGCTACACTTCTTGGATCTGTAATTTTAGGTTTCATAAGAGTTGGGAAATTTTTAGTGATAATTTCTTCCATTAGTTTTTCTCCTCCTTTTCCCTTCTCTTCTCCTTCTGGGACACCCACAACACATATATTTGTGCACTTCATATTGTCCTTGAGTTCCCTGATACCCTGTTCAAATTTTTCCATTCTTTTCCCTATAGTTTCTGTTTCTTTTTGGAATTCAGATGTTCCATCCTCCAATTCACTAATTCTATCTTCTGTCTCTTTAAATCTACCATTGTAGGTATCCATTGTTTTTTCCAGCTTTTCTACTTTGTCCTTTACTCCCATAAGTTCTGTGATTTGTTTTTTCAGTTTTTCTATTTCTTCTCTTTGTTCAGCCCATGTTTTCTTCATGTCCTCCCTAATTTATTGATTTGGTTTTTGAAGAGGTTTTCCATTTCTGTTCGTATATTCAGCATTAGTTGTCGCAGCTCCTGTATCTCATTTGAAGTATTGGTTTGTTCCTTTGACTGGGCCATATCTTCAATTTTCTGAGCGTGATCTGTTATCTTCTGCTGGCGTCTGGGCATTTAATCAGATTTCCCTGGGTGTGAGACCCAGCAGGTTGAAAGATTTTTCTGTGAAATCTCTGGGCTCTGTTTTTCTTATCCTGCCCTGTAGGTGGCGCTCATGGCGCTCACCTGTCTGCGGATCCCACCAGTAAAAGATGCTGTGGCTCCTTTAACTTTGGATAACTCTCGCTGTGGAGGGGGTCACCAGCCGAAACGGATTGGGGGAGTCCCAATCCAACTCTCCCAGCTGGCCCGGGGATCCGTGCATGGGGAGGGTCGCTGGCCTCTGCAGCTTGGGGGAGTGCCTGTCCAAATTTCCCAGCTGGCCCGGGGCGTCAAGCGTGGTAGGGGGGCGCCGGCCTCTGCGACTTGGAGGAGCGCCTGTCTAAATTTCCCAGTCAGCCCGTGTTACCAAGCGTGGCGGGGGGCCACCAGCTGCTGCTGCTTGGGGGAGTGCCTATCCACCATTCCCAGCCGGACCAGGAAGCCACGTGCTTGGTAGGGACACTGGTTGCCATTCTCCGTGGTTTGGGGATTTCCGATCCAATTCTCCCAGCTGGTCTGGGGGGCAGCGTGTGGGGGTGGCGCCAGCTGCTGCAGCTTGTGGGAACCGCCTGTCCAATTCTCCCAGCCGGCCAGGGAAGGAGGGAGGGAGGGACTCCGGCTGCCTGCCACCCCGGCCCGGGGAAGCTCGCGCCCCTTGGCAATCTCACCGGAGCGTGTTCTCCCAGCCAGTCAGCCGTTCCAGAATAGGGTATGCTGTCTTCTTGGTCTCTGTCATGGCTCCGGGAGCTGTTCTGTATCGTTTCTACTTCCCTAGTAGCTGTTCTGGAGGAGAAACTAAGACCTGTGCGTATTACTAAGCGGCTGTCTTCTCCGGAAGTCTCCTCTCTGTTCATTTTTAAACAATTTTATTCATACATTATACATCCCAATCTAAGTGTATAGACATGCCTTTGCCACCATAATCTATATGAAGACATTTCCCTTTCGTCCACAAAGAATACATACCTCAACCCCATGCCTACCACATGGTGACATTTAGTCTTTGAATAATGCCTTTGTTACATTCAGTGAAAGCATATTACAATGCTATTGTTGACTATATACTCTAGTTTGCATTGATTGTACTTTCTCCCATATACCACCTATTTTCAGCATCATGTAATGGTAACATTAATTTCTTCTCCATCTTGCAAAAACATTCTCTTTTTTTACTTGTACATTTAATCACCATGATTGTCCATTCTAGGCATACATAAAATATACATCTCAGTCTTTATCCTCTATCTTTCCTTCTGGTTTCAGATGTGCCCCCAGCCCTACTCCTTCAATCATGCTCACATTCAGCTTCGTTCAGTGTACTTATATTATTGTGCTACAACCAGATAGTATTGTGCTATCAATAATATTATGCTATCTCCTGACACCCTGTGTTCTTAACTTCAATTCTCAAAGTTCACTCATTAGTGTTAGTTCATATTAGTGAGACCATACAGTATTTGTCCTTTTGTTTCTGGCTAATTTCACTAAGCATAATGTCCTTAAGGTTCATCTATGTTGTTAGGTGTTTCATGACATTATTCTGTCTTACAGCTGTGTAATATTCTATCATACGTATATATCACAGCTTGTTCAACAACTCCTCCATTGATGGATATTTGGGCTGTATCTGTCCCTTGGCAATCATAAATAATGTTTCCATAAACAATGGTGTGAAAATGTTCATTTGTTTCCTTGCCCTCATGTTCTCTGTATATGTACTTAGTAATTTGATTGCTGGATCATATAGTAATTCTGTCCTTTGTTTCCTGAGGAACTGCCAAACTGCCTTGCCAGAGCAGTTGTAACATTTTACATTCCCACCAACAGTGGATGATTGTGCCTCTTTCTGACATCCTCACCAGCACTTGTCATTTTCTGTTTGTCTGTTTGTTGATAATGGCCAATCTAGTGTGTGTCAGATGATATCTAAGTGTGGTTTTGATTTACATTAACCTAATAGCCAGTGAAATTAGGCATATTTTCATGGGCACTTTAGCCATTTATATTTCTTATTCCAAGAAGTGTCTGTTTATCTCTTTTGCCCATTTTTAAATGGGTTTATTTCTTTATGTTGTTGAGATGAAGAATCTCTTTATATATTCTGGATACTAAATGCTTATTGGATATATGGTTTCCAAATATTGTCTTCTATTGCATTTGCTGCCTTTTTACTTTCTTAACAA
Organism: Tamandua tetradactyla; assembly: GCF_023851605.1. Lineage (NCBI taxonomy): Eukaryota > Metazoa > Chordata > Mammalia > Pilosa > Myrmecophagidae > Tamandua > Tamandua tetradactyla. The sequence continues at coordinate 81,530,621 of NC_135353.1, forward strand.
AGTTCTTTAATGCATAAAGTGATTTATTTTGATGAGTTCTATATCTATAGATACAGAACTCATCTATTTATTTCTATATCTATATCTATATATATCTATATCTATATCTATTTCTATATCTATATCTATCTATTCTATATCTATTTATTTTTTCAATGCTTGTGCTTTGGATATAAAGCCTAGGAATCTGCCTCTTATTACAAGATTTATAAGATATTTCCCTACATTTTCTTCTAAAACTTTTATGACCTTAACTCTAATGTTTAGGTCTTTGACACATTTTGACTTAATTTTTCTTTGTGATGTGAGATATGGATCTTCTTTCATTCTTTTGCTTATGGATATCCACTTCTCCAAACACAATTTATTAAATAGGATGCTCTGTACAAGTTGAGTTGGCTTGACCAGCTTATGAAAGATCAATTTTCCATGGATGAGCTGGTCTATTTCTGAATATTCTATTCAACTCCATTGGTCAGCATATCTATCTTTACACCAAAACCAAGCTGTTTTGGCTGCTGTAGCTTTGTAATATGCTTTAAAGTTAGATAGTATGAAAACTCCCATATCATATTTCTTTCTCAAGAAAATTTTAGCTATTGGAAATATCCTTACATTCCAAATACATTTGGATATTGGCTTTTCTGTTTCTGCAAAGTAAGTTGGGATTTTAATTGGTATTGCATTGAATCTATAAATCAATTTGAGTATAATTTACATATTGACTTTATTTAGTCCTTCAATCCATGAGCACAGCATGCCCTTCCATTGCATGCAGAGCATATCGTTCTGTTACATGCACAGCATGCTCTTTCATGTCTTTCCTGATTTCTTTTAGCTTTCTATGTATAGGTCTTTTGTATCTTTAGTTAAATTTATCCCTAAATACTTTATTTTTTATTGCTATTGTAAAGGGGATTATTTCTTGATTTTCTTCTCAGATTGGTCATCACTAGTGTATAGAAATTCTACTGATTTTTTTGTTTTACTCAAGTACCCTGCCAACTTGCTGTACCCATTTATTAACTCTGGTAGCTTTGTTGTAGATTTTTCTAGATTTTTTACACGTAGTATCATGTACTTTGCAAACAGTGAGAGTTTTATTGCTTCCTTTCCAGTTTGATTGTTATTTATTTATTTATTTATTTATTTTCTTGTCTCATTGTTCTTGTTAGAGCTTCCAGCGTGATGTTGAATAACAATGGTGACATGAGCATCCTTGTCTTACTCCTGATCTTAGAGGGAATGCTTTCAGTGTTTCCTCATTGAGGATGATGTTACCTGTCGGTTTTTCATATATTCCCTTTTTCATGCTGAGATTGTCCCTCCTATTCTTATCCTTTGAGGTGTTTTCATCAAGAAAAGATGTTGAATTCTTTCAAATGCCTTTTCTGCATCAATCAAGATGACCATGTGGTTTTTCTAATTTTATTTTCTGATATGATGCATTACATTAATTGATTTTATGTTGAAACATTCCTACATACATGGAATAAATCCCACTTGTTCATGGTGTGTACTTATTTTTATGTGCTGCTGTATAAGATTTGCAAATATTTTGTTGAGGATTTTTGCATCTATATACATTAGAGAATTAGTTTGTAATTTTCTTTCCTTGTAGTATCTTTCTCTGGCTTTGGTGTTAGTTTGATGCTGGCTTCATTGATTCAGTTAGCTGGTTTTCCCTCCTCTTCAATTTTTTGAAGTGTTTGAGTAGGATTGTACTGATTCTTTCTTCAATGCTTGCTAGAGTTCATATGTAAAGTCATCTTGTCCTGGACATTTTTGGGGGGAGCCTTGATAACTGATTCAATCACTTTGCTTGTGATTGGTTTGTTGAGGTCACCTATTTATTTTCAAGTCAGTGTTGGTTGTTCATGCATTTCAAGGAAGTTGCTCATTTCATCTACATAGTCTAATTTATTAACATATAGTTGTTCATAGTATCCTCTCATTACCTCTTTTATAACTGCAGAGTTAGTGGTTATGTCTTCTCTTCCATTTCTCAGTTTATTCATTTGCATCCTCACTCCTTTTTTGTCAACAAAGCTAAGGGTCCATTGATTGTATTGATTTTCTCAAGGAACCAACTCCAAGTTCTATTGATTTTCTTGATTGTTTCCATGTTTTCAATTTCATTTATTTCTGCTCTAATTTTCATTATTTCTTTCCTTTTGTTTGCTTTGGGTCAGTTTACTGTTTGTTCTCTAGTTCATCCAGGTGAACAGTTAATTATTTGATTTTTTCTCTCTTCTTTTTTAATACAGACAACTAAGGCAATACATTTCCCTCTTAACAATGGTTTTGCTGCATCTCATAAATTTTGATATGCTATGTTTTTATTTTCATTTGCCTTGAGGCATTAATTGATTTCTCTTATAATTTATACCTTCACCAACTGGTTCCTTAAGAGTATATTGCTTGGCCTCCATATATTTGCAAATTTTCTGGTTCTCTGGTTGATATTGATTTCCAACTTCTTTGCATTATGATCTGAGAAAGTGGTTTTTGTGGTTTCAATCTTCTTAAATTTATTGAGACTAGTTCTGTGACCCAGCATATGATCTATCCTTGAGAATGATCCATGAGTACTTGAGAAAAATATGTATCCTGCTGTTTTTGGTGTAATGCTACATAAATGTCTGCTAAGTCTTGTTCATTTATCATATTATTCAAATTCTCTTTTTCTTTATTGACCCTCTATCTACATGTTCTATCCATTGATGAGAGCAGGGAAATGAAGTCTCTAACTATTATGGTAGTTATACCTATTTCTCCCATCAGTGTTGTCAGTGTTTGCCCCATGTATTTTGGAGCACTCTTTCTCATAGATATGTATGCTATGATTTTTGTTGAATTGTTTCTTTTGTTAATATATAGTGTTCTTCTTTGTCTCCTTTAATTGTTTTATGCTGGAAGTCTAATTTGTTGGATATTACTATAGCTATTCCTGCTCTTTTCTGATTGTTGTTTCCATGGAGTATTTTTAACAAATCTTTCACTTTCAGCTTATATTTGTCTTTGTGTCTAAAATGAGTCTCCTGTAGAAAGCATATTGATGGATTCTGTTTTTAACCCATTTTGTCAGTCTATGTCTTTTGATTGAGGAGTTAAATCCATTAGTATTTAGTGTTTTACTCTAAAGGGGGTACTTTCTTCTACCATTTTGTCTTTTGGATTTTATACATCATACTTAATTTATTTTCTCTTTTTACCTTTACTGATAGTCTTCATTCCTACGCTCTTCTCAAGACCTCTCTCCTCTCCCTTTTCCCTTTTCTGCCTTCAGTGCTCCCTTTAGTATTTCTTGTAGAGCCAGTCTTTTAGTCACAAATTCTCTCACCAATTGTTTGTCGGAAAATATTTTAATCTCCTGCTCACTTTTTTCTTTTTCAATTGAATAAATATTCACTTTATTATACTTACAAATTTGACAATCCCACATTAGTTCAGGTTAAAAATCTTTGTTTAAAAAAGTGAATACAGCAACTTTAAAAAAATTTTATCGCATAATATGACATATTTACAAAGCAAAGAAAGAAAAAAGTAATAGTTTTCAAAAACTACAGCAATTTTTATCAATATATTTAAAAGGTCACTTGAATGTTTGGCCTCATTTACTATCTTGGTTAATTAAACATGTTAAACTGCATTTAGAAGTTTAATAAATTCATTTCCTTTCTTAAACATTTCAAATGCCTAAATACAAGCAAAACTTTCTCAAGTACACGAGTATCTCTAAGAAATCTAATAACTTAAGCTTATAAATCTGGTAACTTTAAATTTTCATATCCATTCTAACACTGTTGACTAAACTTACTAAGATTTCAATTTAAATATCACATGTCTATATGAATCAATGATTTTTTGTGTATTTAAAATTTCATTCCCAAGACTGATCTGTCATTCTCACAGACCATATTCTCTTAACTATTACAAGCATATAAAATTTCAAACATGCACTGATTATGTAATGCAAATATGTCAGCACTCTATGTTTGGTTCTGTTAAACATTTTTATTCACTTCTTCTCAAGCTTAAAAGTTATGGGCTCACAAAGGCCAAGATTTTCCCAGTTCAAGCAAATTTTGGAGTTAAATTTCAGTCGCCATTGGGGTTACCTCTGAGAAACCCCAGGGTTGGAGGCAGTTTTTCTTTTTAGCTGTTTTAATTGTATAATATAACATATTTACAAACAAAGAAAGAAAAAAAGAAATAGTTTTCAAAGCACTCTTCAACCAGTAGTTACAGGAGTGATCCCGGGGTTCGTTTTGGGCAAATGAACCATCATCTCAGATTTTTCCTTCTAGGTGATCCAGAATATAAGAGACTAGAAGGAATAAATATATTTTTTGTCACACTCAATATTTTTTCTTTTTTGTGTAAAATAACATATATACACAAAAGCTATAAATTTCATAGCACAGCACCACAATTAGTGGTATAACATATTTTAGAGTTTGACATGGGCTACAATTCCACAATTTTAGGTTTTACTTCTAGCTGCTCTAAGATGCTAGAGACTAAAAGAGATATCAATTTAATGATTCAGCATTCATATTCATTTGTTAAATCCTATCTTCACTGTATAACTCCACCAATACCTTTGATCTTTCCACCCCTCTCTTTAGTGGTGTTTGGGCTATGGCCATTCTAAATTTTTCATATTGCAAGGGTCTGTCACTAATATGGGATAGGCAGATGGAGCTATCTGATGCTCTGGAGAGGCTAGGACCTCTAGGTTTCAGGACATATCTGGACTGGGGATCCAACTGGAGATTGAAGGTATCTAGAAAGTTATTCTAGTTTATGGAACCCTTGTGGAATCTCATATATTGCCCTAGATGGTCTTTAGTATTGGCTGGATTTGTCCTGGTTCAGGTTTGGCATTTATCATAGGTAGCAAGGTCAACCTGAAGCTTGCATAAGAGCAACCTCCACAGTAGCCTCTTGACTCTATTTGAACTCTGTCACTGATACTTCATTAGGTCCAATTCTTTTCCCCCTTTTGGTCAGGATGGAATTCTTGATCCTATGGTCCCAGGGCCAGATTCATCTCTGGGAGTAATCTCCCATATTCCCATGAGACTTTCAGCCCTGGATGCCATATACCATGTATGGTGGAGGACAATGAATTCACTTGCAGATTTGGACTTAGAAAGAGTGAGGCCACATCTGAGCAAAAAAGAGGTCCCCCAGAGGTAGAATTTAGGCATGACTATAGGTAGTCTAAACTTGCCAGTACTTTTTGATTATCTGCTTATTATATTCTTGGATATATCCAGGCATTACTTTAAACTATACAGGATTAAAGACCCTCATTCTTATCCTGGGCCGCCTGTGTTTCAATTGTTCAAATGCCCTATACACATGGTTTGAGATAGATTATGTGCTACAGAAAATTTAGGTTCAAGACAAAATAAACCTTTCTTTCTTTGGTCACAAAAGTAGGTGTAGTTCTAAAATACACATTTTCTTCTTTACCCCTGCATTCTGAATTACTTAATCCCTGCCTGATTGGCTTTGTTCTTATCTCTAAAGATAAGGTTATAGATATGCAAAATAACTTTTCAAAATCCAAAAAATAATAATTACCACTCCAGCTAAATGTGTCTGCTATAAACATTTACAATCTAAGCCCCTGTTTTCCTATAGGCATTTTCTAAAAGAGACCATGCAATAATTTTTCTTCCATTTCTGGCTTATTTTGCCTCACCAAGTGTTCCACATTTTCATTCACATCATTGCATGCCTCACAACTTCATTCCTTTTTTGTAGCCCCACAATATTTCATCATATGTATCCACCATCATTCACCAATATACTTTTGAGTCAATGCATCCTTGAGCCACCTGCATTCATTAGGCATCATGCATAATGCCAAAATTCCATAGCCTATCAACTATCTCAGTTTTAGATGTTTTCACTATTCCCAAGAAAAGAATAACCAATGAACCCACCCCCACCAAATAGGAAATTGAAATCTCCTGTTAACTCTTGTTTCACCTCCCATTATTTACCACCCTTATTACTGTGGTACTGCTGATATTTTCCTATTAAATATAGCCCATAGCATGCAATAGCAGTTTCTCCCTGTACCCAATACTCTTTGTACATGAATCATACTTTTGAAGTAGTTCTTGCAAGAATGAATTTGTATTTCTGGTATTAATCAGTGGGACACATATTAACACATACGTGTTAAAAAAACTAACACATAATAGTTTCATATTTTTTCTCCCATCCCTCAAGGGATTCACCTTTAATATGGTAACATTTCTTATTGACCCACTAGAGAACTACGTTCACTTCTACTATTCCCTGGCATTTGAGTTCAACCCCATTAGCTAACCATACACCCATTTCTAGGTTCTATGTATCTCTAAGTTCCCAATATTCTGTATTATAAGCCTCTGACTTTACCTTTGTCATAGTCATAAAAGTGGAGTCATACTGTATCTATCTTTTTGTGTCTGGCTTATTTCACTCAGCATTATATTCTCAAGGCTAATCCATCTTGTCATTTGCCTAAGACAGTCATTTTATCTCACTGCTGCATAATGTTCCATTGTATGTATACCACATTTTGTTAATCCACTCATTGGTTGATGGGCTTTTGGTGATTGTGAATAATGCTGTCATAAACTTTGGTGTGCAAATGTTAATTTCTTTTTGTGTCACTGCTTTCAGCTCTTCTGGGTATATATTAAGTGGTTGCTATTGCTGGGTCAAAGGACAACTCAATATTTTATTTCCTAAGGAACTGCCAAACTATTTTCCATTGTTTCTGCACCATTATACATTCATACCAGCAGTGCATAAGTGTCCCAATTTCTACACATCTTCTCCAATATTTAGTTTCCTGTTTGTTTAATAGCAGCCTTTCTTATAGGTGTGAGATTTTATCTCATTGTGTCTTGAGTTGAATTTCTCTTACAGCTAGTGAGAATAAGCATATCTTCATGTGCTTTTGAGACACTGTATTTGCTCTTCAGAAAGATGCCTATTCACATCTTTAGCCCATTTTATAATTAGGTTGTTTGTTCTTTTGTTGTTGAGTTGTGTGATTTCTTTTTGTGTACAGAATATCAAACTCTGTCCAATATGTGATTTCCAAATATTTTCTCTCATTGAGTTGGCTGCCTCTTCACTTTTCTGACAAAGTCTTTTGAGGTGCAGAAGGATTTAGTTTTGAGGAGTTTCCATTTATCTCTTTTTTCTTTTGTTGTTTGTGCTTTGGGTATAAAGTTTATGAAGCTACCTCCTATTACTAGGTCTTGAAGATGTTTCCCTATATTTTCTTCTGGAAGCTTTATGGTGCTAGTTCTTATATATAGGCTGTTTGATCCATTTTGAGTTAATTTTTGTATAGGGTGTAAGGTAAGGGTCCTCTTTCATTCTTTTGGCTATTGATATCCAGTTCTACCATGCCCATTTATTGAGAAGACTATTTTGTCCCAGTTCAGTGGACTTGGTGACCTTGCCAAAAATCATTGATTATAGATTTGGTGGTCTATTTCTACACTATCCATTTGATTCCATTGCTCAATATTTGTACTTTGTGCCAGTACCATGTTGTTTTCACCACTGTGGCTTTATGATAAGTTTTAAACTCAGGAAATATCAATTGTCCCAAATTGTTTTTCTTTTTTAAGGTATTTTTACATATTTGGGGTCTCTTTCCCTTCCAGATGAATTTGGTAACTAGCTTTTCCAAGTCCTCAAAGTAGGTTGTTGAAATTTTGATTATTAATGCAGTGAATCGGTAGTTCAACCTGGGTAGAATTGACATCTTAACTACATTTAACCTTCTCATCCATGAGCAGGGATTGTCTTTCCACCTATTTATATCTTCTTTGATTTCTTCTAGCAATGTTATATAGTTTTCTGTCTACAAGGCCTTTATGTCCCTGGTTAAGTTCATTCCTAAGTATTTAATTCTTTTTGTTGCTATTTTGAATGAAATTTTTTGCTTAACTGACTTATCAGTTAGGTCAATGCTTGTGTATATAAATGTTACTGATATTTACACATTATTTTTATATCTCGCCACATTGCTGAATTTGTTTATTAGCTCAAGTAAATTTGCTGTAGATTTCTCAGGATTATCCAAGTATTGTATCATGTCATCTTCAAATAATGAAAGATTTATGTCTTACTTTTCAGTTTGGATGCCTTAGTCTCCAGATAGCTACTGATTTCTCTAGCAATTTCTTCTTTGACCCACTGGTTGATTAAGAGTGCATTATTTAATCTCCATATATTTGTGAATGTTCTTATTCTTTGGTGGTTATTGAAATCCAGCTTTATTCATTGTGATTAGAAAAAGTGCTTTGTATAATTTCTATGTTTTTAAACTTATAAAGACCTGTTTTGTGCCCCAGCATATGATCTACCCTGGAGAATGTTCCATGAGCACTAGAGAAGAATGTATATCTTGGTGTTTTGGAGTGTAATAACTTATATATGTCATGGGTCAGCATCATGCCTGCATGTACTGGGGGCCGATGTGGCCCCTCTGCACAAGTCAGCACTTTCCCTGAGCTGAGATCATAACTGGGGGCCATGCACATGTACAGTTCTGGAAGTGTTGTGAACCAATGTACTCACACTCAAAGCTCAGGGAGAGTGTGGTGGGGCTGTGTGACTTTCTGGGATGGGGGCAGGTGTAGCCTGGTTATGGTAGAAAACACCAGCATCCTTTATGCATTGGCAAAAGCTTACAGTTGGCAAGGACTGGGATGTAGGTTTTTGGAAGGGCAGGGCAAGACTGTACTTGCTTGCCGGGAGAGGTGGATTGGGCTGTGGGTTGTAGGGAGGGTATGTGCATGAGTGTTTATTGGTGTGGGGGCACTTGCAGTGTGGGATGGGAGGTGGGTGATAGGATACAGTTGCATGGGGTGTCAGGTGAATCATGGGTCACAGGGCTGTACTGGTGAGGATAATGTGTTCAAGAAACATGGCTTAGCTTACTTCTTAGTCCTTGTTTCCTGATCCATGCACTCCTGAGGGCTCCAGGCTTCCACATCAGGCTGTTTGCACTAGCAAGACAGTCTCCAGTTTTCTGCTTCTCAGTTTCTCAGCTTTCCCATCCAGGCCTCCCTATGTGGTACAGAAGACTCTCCTAGGTCACTTACACCCTAAAATCACCATATCAGTCACCCTCCCACCACTTCTCTAGCTATTCTTGGAGCAGGAGTGAGCTTGATCTATCCTATTCCACCATCCTCCCAGAACTTACCTCTCCCACTCATTTTTGAAGCACAATTTTGTAGGATAGAGAAGTCTCATTTGGCAGTTTTTCTCTAAGACTCTTAAATATATCATAAAACTGATTTCTTGCCTCCATGGTTTCTGCTTAGAAATCCACATTTAGTGTCACTGTGCTTCCCTTGTATATGATAGATTGCTTTTCTCTTGCTGCTTTTAAAATTCTCTCTTTCTCTTCGATGTTTGACAATTTGACTACTAAGTAACTTGGAGTATATCCTTTCGGACCTGTTCTGTTTAGGGTGTGCTCCAGTTCTTGGATCTTTAATTTTATGACTTTCATAAGAGATGGGAAGTATTCAGTGAATACTTCCTCCATTAGTCTTTCTCCTCCTTTTCGATTATCTTCTCTTTCTGAGACACCCACCACACACATATTCATGTGTCTCATATTGTAATTCAATTCTCTGAGACTCTGACTCATATTTTTCCATTGTTTTCCCTATATTTTGTATTGTGTATCTGATTTCAGATGTCTAGTCCTCTAGTTCACTAATCCTTTCTTCTGGCTCTTCAAATTTATTATTGTAGGTCTCAATTGCTTTTTTTTTCATCTCTTCTATTGTAACTTTCATTCCTGTAAGTTCTGTGAGTTGTTTTTTCAAACTTTCAAGTGCTTCTTTTTTGTTGACCCAATGTCTTCTTTATATCCTCCCTCAAGTTGTTGGTTTGATTTTTTATCTTTTCAAACATGCTGAATTACTTGTTTCAACTCCTGTATCTCATTTGAGGTGTTGGTTTGTTCTTTTATCTGTGCCCTTATTTGATTCCTAATATGACTCATTGTTTGCTGTTATCTCATCTTTTGATATCCTTAATTAGATCATTCTGGAGATTCTTTTCACTCTTTTACCTAGGATTATCTTGCTAGATGGCTTTGTTCCCCATAAGTTCTGTGAAATTCCTTTCAATTTATTCTAGAATCAAGTATTGGTTCTGTTTAACTGATCAGAGTTTTCCAGTTTTTGTTGTTGTCATGTTCAGCTTCATGCATCAACTTGGCCAAGCGGTGGTACCTGTTTGTCTAGTTGGGCAAGTGCTGGCTTGTCTGTTGCCATGAGGATATTTCATAGAATTAGATCATGATGATGTCAGCTGCATCCACACATAATTACATTAGTAATCAGCCAAGGGGAGTGTCTTCTACAATGAGTGCAGCTCAATCTAATCACTGGAAGCATTTTAAGGAGTATTCAGAGGTGACAGGCTCTCTTCCTGCTTTGGCTGGCAAGATTCTTCTGGGGAGTTCATCCGGACCCTCCATTGGTATCATCAGCTTCATAGCTTACCCTGCAGATTTTGGACTCTGTATTCCTGTGGTCCTATGAGACACTCTTATAAATTTTATATTTGTGAGTGTTCCCTGTTGATTCTGTTTCTCTAGAGAACCCTAACTAATAGAGTTGTCTTGTTTTTGACCCTGCCTCCAAGGAGCCTTTTTTTTTCAAGGAGGGTCTCCTCAGATATTACTTACCCCAGTCACATTTTCTCCAACAATACAGTTCCACATCTTAAGAGGAATGTTTACTTAGCATCTGTTTTCCCTGAGTGTGAAACCCAGCAGATTGACAGGCTTTCCTATGAAGACTCTGGACAGTGCTTTTCCTATCCTGTCCAACATGTGACACTTGTCTGCCTATGGCTTCCCACCAGTGTAAATTGATGTGATGCCTTTAATTTCAGCAGAATTTCCTTGCTGTGGATGTAGCAGAGACATAGGTGAGGTTTTAGGATGGCTTTAACTGCTTTAGTTTTCCAGTCGGTGGGGCCTGAATTCTTTGAAGGAGGGATTCCACTTGAGGTACGTCCAACCTTTCTTTTGGGAAAGATAAACCCTTTAGAGAAGTCCTTTCACTTGACCAGTTGCTTTGTCTCTCAGACAAACTTAATTCTGCCCTTGCATGTGGCAGTGCTGGAGTCTGAGAGTGCTTCCAGTTCTATGTAATGAGCTGTTAAGGAGCAGAAATAAAAGCAAAATAAAGCCTTTTCCAAGCCTGGCCCCTGCTCCTTGATTTTGTCAATCAAGAACATAAGTTGGTATATGTAACTCCAGGCTCTATGTGCCCCCTTTTGTTGGGGTCCAGCACTTTTCCAGTATTTTGTGATGTCTAATTCTAAAAGCCTCTGTTATTTTTTCCATCAGCTCCACCCCACTCTGTGAAGGCAAAATCTTTTAGTATCCTTAGTGCTTAATCCTGGTTTATCTGTGTTTGGGTTCTATTTTCAGTAGTCAGAATTTGTTAATTAATTCCACAATTGGAGCTTGGTTGAACTAAGCCCTTGCTACTAGTAAACTCTGTTTCCTTTCCTCTCTGGGAACAAGCCTGCCATGCCCATGGGGAAGGGGCACCACCCTCTGTGTCTTGGGCAACTTACAGTTAATTCATACCCCACTTAGTTGCCATCAAACCTCCTGATGTTGTCTTCTTAACATCTTTTTTCTCTTTATGCATTATCTTTATTGATTTCCTTGAAATGATTTAGGAATTTTTTTGAACATCTTGATTAGTTGTTCCAAATTTTGTCTCTCTAAAGTTTTGATTTATTAACTTGAATGAGCCACATATTCCTGTTTGTTTTTAACTTTTTTCTGGTGCCTAGGCATCTCATGGTCTTGATTCATTTACTCTGAAGGTCAGCTTTTCTATTCTGCCTAGAGTTTTATGTTCATTTGCTTTGTTTTAAGGCTCCTTTTTGACACTTGGTTCAAACAGTATGATAGCCCATATTTAACTGATCAGATTTTTTAAATGCTTCTTCATCTAACTCTGTGTATGTTTATGTGGTACATTTTTTAAGATTCTACTTTTTATGCAATTGTTTTAGTCTCAGGAAAAATATTCCTTTCCTCTGTTCCTTCTCCATGAATCTTGATCTGTTCCATTTGTTTTATTTTGCCTCTAGAGTTATTTTACACTACTTTTATTATCTCTACTTCCTTTTGCCTTGATGCCAAATTTGGGGAGGAGGCCCACCCTGGAAAAGACTTTCCCAAGTCAGTATTATTCAGCCAAAATAGGGCCAGGGACCCACCAACGGGGAGTATATTGAGTGAAAAGTGCCCTGTGGATGGGATCATGGCTGGATGTAAAACGCTTCTTGATGGCCCCATGGAGCTATCTTTTCCTGGCCTGCCAAGTCAGTGGTACCCTTCAGAAACCTATTTCTTGCAAGACTGGGTAGGTCCTGCATGTTTATATCTCCACTGCCTCTGCTTATCTCAGATTGGGTTGAAACCATGGTTACCACCACCTCTGTTCAGGGATGGTTGAAACAACTCTGAGCTGTGATCCAGTAATCTAAACTTGCAAATCAAAAACCATAATCAAAGCTCAGCCATGCTCATCATCACCCATTCTTGTGGAAGAGAATTTTTATGTTCCTTACTGTCAGTGGCAACTAGCCAAGGACAGAATCCTAAGTCAGCCTGCCATAAGAGTGGAGGATAGGTACTGGAAACCACCACATGGAGAGAGAGCTACTTACAAAACTTTACAGTAACTTATAAACCTCTCCTCAGTCTTCCTTGGATGTTGTACAGTGTTTTGGCTCCCAGAGCCCCAGAACAATTGTTTTACACAGTTCTCTCCCTGTTTACTTGCTGTTCTGAATGAAGCACTGAGTCCTGAAGCTCACTTTACTGCCATCTCCCCCCAGAAGTATCCCTTATGAATTCAGTTTTTTTATTGTTGTAGTTTAGAACATTTGGTAACATGTTCTTTAAATAAGTTTAAAAATGTAGGGTTGGACCCTCTCTCTATCAAAAGCAAGCAACAGGAGTTGCTTAGCAAAAAAAAATAGAATAATGTCTTTTCCAAGAATCTTTTATTTTATTCTCCTTCATGATGTCTATTGGTGTATTTTCGTGATAGCCCTCTGAAAGGAGATTCTGATATTGACAGCTATTAATTCCTCACTGTTCTTCATAGGTTCTGGCTGTAATTTCTTTATTCATTAGGAGAAATTGATTGCACTTGAGCTTAAGAGAGTGCTATTTCAGCTAGTTAGTTACTAGCAATCACACTAAATTGATGTGCTTTGTGAGTGAAATAGGTATACAGTATCATTTCTTGCATTGTAAAGGTAATTTGAATCTCATCAGTGTCTTATTATAGCCATACGATAGTCTCATACCTAGGGCCTTTGTTTGCACTCTGATGCAAATCTAGCTGGATTTCCCACCTTACATCCCCAAATTACCTAAAACCATACTCTCAGGAGCCAAAAAAAGAAGGAAAACATTTTCTTCTGTGCAAAGTTTTCAAGTTAAAATCAATTCCATATATGACTGCAGAAATGCATATGAATGGGTGGTATGACAGTGGCTCAGTGGCAGAATTCTAACCTGCCATGCCAGAGATGCAGGTTTAATTTCCAGTGCCTCCCCATGCTAATTAATTAATGAATTAAATGTTTAAGATGTTTTCTTCATCTGTTTACAATGTTACATATTAGTTACATAACTAACATTTACTTTACATGTAAAAATTTAGGCACTATAATAAAGGAAATCCTTTTTGCTGTTACTGATTCACTAAACTGGGAAGCACTCATTTTAGAAAAAATGACTTTTTTCTATGATTTAGTATAAATGTTAAAATTATGGGTATAGTTATCTATTTATCTATATATAAGTATATATGTAAATAAATTAATCTGTTATATTTTAACATGGCATGAACTTTATTATTTGGGGACTTGAGCAATTATTAATTTATATATATACAAAATCTGATCACTCTTATCACATCTACTACTCTCATCACATGCACTGTTACCACCCTGGTCCAAACCAATGATATCTATTGCTAAGAGTATTGGAAGAGCTCTATAATTGGTCGTGCTAATTTCACTACTTCCTCCTTCTGTTTATTTTTAACATGTCAGTCAGAGTAAATGCATTAGGAACAAAGAAAATTGAAGTTAATTCTTACCTTAAAGTACTCTAATGGCTTCTTATTTCACTGAGAATAAAAGTCAAAATCCTTAGAGTGGCCTCCCATATCCTACATATTCTGGACTTTCACTACTTCTCTGATCCAGCATACAACCATTCTCACCCTTTGTCACTTTGCTTGGCCACATAAAGAAAATTCCTGCCCAAAGACAGTCCTGTGCCTGTTCTTTATGTTTGAAAATGGTCTTCTAGTTATCTGAAAGACACACCTCCCTTAAGTTTTTGCTCAAATATCATATATTAACTAGGCATATCTTGAGCACACTATTTAAAATGTGATCCACTTAACCCCAGTTGGCACTCCTGATCCCCACTATGATTCTGTAACTTTTACATAGTACATAAACACCTTTTAAAATATTTTATCAATTATTTATTTATTTATTAGGTTTATTGCCTTTCTCCATGGGACAGGGACTTTTACCTGTATTAATTATTGCAATATTTACATCACTTAGAACAATGCCCAAACTTAGGGGTGAAAATCAATATAAACATCTGTTGGATTAAAGAATAAATTAATGAATTTTTAAGGGGCTGATATTTTTTAAAAGAAAGCATCAAAATATTTGCATTAATTAAAATGTCTGAGAAATGTACTATTTTATACCTTAAATAATGAAAACAATTTTCAATACTAGCATACTCTTTTTCACTTAAGTCAATACGGTATTGAACATACAGCTAGAGATGGCAAACAGGTAACCAGAAATTCTGTTTTAGACCTCAGAAGAGAATACACACTCTTATGGGACTATATTTCCAATGCAAGGACTATATGAAAGGAATCATATAAATTAATATTTGAGTACAAAATGTCAAGGAGTATTTTAATTGGAGTCTTTGAATATAAGAGAGGGCAGGAGTATAAAAGGGCTCAAGAGAGGAAAATATAGTAAAGAAATAGAAGAAAAAAATATGCTGTGCTGGTTTGAAATTATTATGTACCCCAGAAAACCAATGCTTTAATCCAGATAGAATCTTTTGGGACCAGACCCATTGTTTAGAATGGGAAACTGTGATTGGATTGTTTCCATGGAGACGTGACACACAGTTGTGAGTGGTATCTTTTGGTTACTTTACTTCCATGGAGATGAGACAAACCCAATTGTGATGTGGCCTTTTGATTAGATAGGGATGTGATTCCAATCATGCAATATGTGCTTTAATTTTCTGCAGTCTTTAAAAAGTGGAAACATTTTGGGAGGAAGTTCAGAGCAGATGCAGACTCTTGGAGAACAGATGCTTCAGAGCAGACAGAAACACCAAAATTTGGTGATGCTTGGAGTGCTGAAAGAGAGAGTAGATGCCTAGACATGGGCAGAGCCCAGCAAACATAGACATGTGCCTTTCCATGAGATGCCAAGCATCTAAGTGAAAGCCCACAGATGCTTAGAGATGAAATCACTGAGATCCGAAGCTGAAAGCAACAGAACTGGGAACAAGGAACAGCAGATGGCAGCCATATGCCTTACCATGTGACAGGCAGCAGCCTTTATTTTAAGTTAAGGTATATTTTTCTGGATACCTTAGTTTGGATATTTCTATGTCCTTAGAACTATAATGTCACAACTTAATAAATTTCCTTTTAAAAGCCATTCCATTTCTGGTATATTGCATTCTGGCAGCCTTAACAAACCAATACATATGCTACTAGTGAAATACAACTAGTGCTCAGAAAAGAGAGCCCTAACAAATAGGGAGAGCAAGGAAATGCAAATAAATCAAGGATATTGAAGAAGCTATGAAATTAGAGAAATCAGTTGAGCTTGAAAATCTTTGGTTTCTTTTAAGAATACAAAATCAAGCAAACAGGGAAGGGGAAATCCAGATTTCAAGAAGTTAATAAATGATGTATTGAGATAACAGGAAGAGAATAGTTTGGAGGCAAAATAAAGTGAAGAATTTGGGCAGAAATCCTATGGGAAAGCAGGGTTTGAGATGTATAGAAATTTTGGTTTGTTTTTGAAAATAATGGAGATCTGATGCTGTGTGAAGTTATAAGAATACTAAATAGAAATATATCTTGAAGATGCAAAAAAGAAGAGAATTAAAAGGAGAGAAATACTTCTCCCTCAAAGATGAGAAGAAGGAAAGACAGTGAAAGGAAAAATTCAGAAATAATCTGATATGTAGGAGAGAAGATCAGAAAACCCATATTTAATTGCCTTAATCTGCTAAAGAAGATAATAGGAGAAATAAAGCCCAGTGAATTTTAACAGGAAATAAGACTGGACAAGGAGTTTGAAGAAGCTGAAAAACATTTTAATCTGCCCTTGAGATTAATGTCATAAGAAATAAGGAGACTAAGAAAAATACTGCCCAGAGGCACCAAGAACGCTGTTGCAGTTAGAAATCATGAATTTGTAGTGGTCCCAGGCAGGCCATTTTTAAAAATAATTTTTCTAACAGTACTTGGAAGTCTAGGAGCAGAGAAGGTAAATATTCACTTTTGCTTGATACAGATTACTTGTTGTAATATGGATAACACCTTTTAGTGACCAATCAAGATATACAATGCCCCAAATTCTGTCTGGAGCACATAGCCACTAACTAGACATTGTTAATTGGTTAATGAACTGTCCTCTTAAATATGAATAATGCAGTAGAAGATAAATGTGTCTTCTAAAAAAGCTTGATAATAGCAAACTTCATTTGCTGATTTTTTTGAAAACTTTTGAAAATAAAAAGGGGAGAAATGCAACATTAAGTTTATACATGAAATATTAATACATCATTTTGAGATGGCTGACCTCTAATTTTTTCCTAGCTATTTATTAAAACAATCTCCCTATATTATTATTGCTTAACTGATCTTGAGCACCAAGTTTAGATAAATTCAATTCCTGGAAAAATTATTTTACTGATTTACCTCAGGTGCAATATATTCCACTTCAAAGTATTTTCAGCATAAAAGTCCTGCTATTTCAAAATATTGCAGAAATAGAAATTACATTACCATCTTAAAATAATTTTCCAGTTTAAGAAAAAAGCGATATCAGAAGAGCAAGAGATAAATCCACATTTCATTTTCACAAAGTGATAAAAGTACTGTATAGGTACTTCTTAAAAAAAGAAATAATTCAAATCAATAAAGATATAAACTGAAAGCTATATTTTAAGTTTTCTAAAACACACATTTCAGAGCTTTCAAATTCCAACTTTTTAAAGATTTCATAAACAAATGAGAAATAAGGACTTTAGCAATGAAACTGGATTGAAGGAATTTCAAGGTATAGATTATTTTTGCTCTTGAGGACTATTTAAATTATAAAAGACTTTTTGAATACTAGCTGGGCACAAGTATTTTTTAATGGACCAATGTTGTGTTTTAAGAAACATCTATGAAGTTAAAAGAATGAAATATTACTAACTATAATAGATACAACTTGCTGTATATGGTATTCTATCAATAGTATAATTCTTTTACATGATGTTAGGCAGTATTTTTATTTGCTCTTTCTAGGAAAACATCTAGCTACTATGCACATAGTCCAAAGTGCAATGATGAAATGAGAGCTAGACTTCACATATTTGCAGGCACTTAATCCAACATACTTCACTTCATTTGTTAGCTTTGTATTTCTTGAATGAGAGCTAGACAAAGCTAATGTGTCAGGAAATGAATTAGATAGTAAGACAGCTTAAAATACTAGATCTGATCCACTGAATTTTACTAAAGAGATACAAAATTTGCCTTAAACTAAATATTAGATTCAATACTTTTACTTTTAGTGTACTATGAAAGAATTTGTATATTACCACCTAAGCTGTTCAATGCATGTAAGTACCAAAGGATACATTTATTCTTAACTGTGTGAAAAATCTATTTATATGTTTTCAGTTAAGGTAGTAAACTGCAGACTTTTTT
This sequence comes from Tamandua tetradactyla, assembly GCF_023851605.1. Taxonomy (NCBI): domain Eukaryota; kingdom Metazoa; phylum Chordata; class Mammalia; order Pilosa; family Myrmecophagidae; genus Tamandua; species Tamandua tetradactyla. Next base: position 81,548,719 of record NC_135353.1, read on the forward strand.
TTTTTTTACTTCTTTTGTAAAAATAACATATACACAAAAAAGTAATAAATTCCATGGCACACCACAACAATTAGTTATAAAACATATTTCACAGTTTGGTATGGGTTATAGTTACATAATTTTTGGTTTTTCCTTCCAGCTTCTCCAAGATGCTGAAGACTAAAACAATTATCAATATAATGGTTCAGCAGTCATACTCATTTGTTAAGTCTTATCTTCTCTGTTATAACTCTTCCTTCTCCTTTGGTTTTTCTCCCAATCATTAGGGGTATTTGGGCTACATTTATTCTAATTTTTTTCCTCTTGGAAAGGACTGTTGATAATATGAAATGAAGGACAGAACTGCTTGATATTCTGGAGAGGCTGACCTCTCTGGGTTTCAGGGCTTATTTGACCTAGGAACACATCTGGAGGTTATAGGTTTCTAAAAAGTAATCTTTGTGCATGGAGTCTTTGTAGAATCTCAGCTAGAGGCCTAGGTGTTCTCTAGGGTTGGCAGGAATGGTTTTGGTTGGGTTTTGGTGAACCATGGTAAATAGCAATATGTACATGAAGCTTGTGTAAGAATAGCCTCCAGAATAGTCTCTCCATTCTACTTGAAATCTCTCAGCTGCTGATAACTTATTTTGTTACCATTCTTTTCCCCCTCTTGGTCAGAAAGGTATTGTCGATCCCACAGTGCCAGGGCCATGGTCATCCCTGGGTGTCATATTCCACATTGCCAGGGAGAATTTCACTCATCATTGTCATGTCCCACATGGGGGAAGGGTAATGATTTTACTTGCAGAAATAGGCTTAGAGAGAGAGAGGTCAGATCTGAGCAACAAAAGAGGTCCTCTGGAAGTAACTCTTAGGCATAATTATAGGTATACTTATCTTCTCTACTACATAAAAAAGCTTCAAGAGATCAAGGGCTTGGCCTATTTATTTGGGAGTCCCTAATATTTGAGACAGTATCAGGAATTTCCCTGATGGTAAGATTTAATAGTTCCATATTTTTTCTCCAATCCCTCAAAGGAATTTGCCAATACTCTTCCTTATCTGCTCAACATACTTTCAGATGTATCTGGGAATTGCATTAAGCTATTACAGGCCCTCATTCCCATTCTGGGCTCCATGTGTTTGGATCATTTAAATGATCTATCTGGACAGGTTGAGTTAGATTATGTGCTACAGAAAATTTAGGTTTTGGACAAAATAAACTTTTATTCCTTTATAGACTTAAAAAGTATTTGTGGAGGTTTACAGAATAATCATGTAAAAAAATATGTCTTTCTCATATTCTTCTCACCCCTTAATAAAACTTTGCAGTGGTGTGGTGCTTATGTTACAGTTGACGAAAGAATATTATATTGCATTATTAATTATAACACACAGTTTACATTAGGTGCATTTTCCCACATGCCAACTTATCATTGGAACCTTGTATTAGTGTTGTGCATTTGTTATAATTCATGAAAGAACATTTTAGTAATTGAACTGTTAACTATAATCCATCATTTACAATAGAGTTCACTGTGTTTTGCAGTCCTACGTTATATCCTTTAATTTTTCTTCTAATAACATATATATGCCCTAAAAATTCCCCTTTTAATCACATTCACCTATAAAATTCAATGCTTAGTTACACTCACAATGTGTGCTATCATCATCACCATCGATTTCCAGAATTTTCAGAAATTCTGTACAAATTAAGGGTTAACTCCCCATTCCCTACACCCAACCCAGACTCTGATAAACTATAATCAAGATTTTAATTCTATGAAAGAGCTTATTCTGATTATAGCATATCAATAAGACAATGCAACATTTTTCTTTTTGGGTCTGTCTATTCACAACTTTTGTCCATTTTTGAAATGGATTGTCTTTTTATTGTTGAATTATTCAATTTACACATTCTGGGTATTAAACACTTAATAGATATGTGACTTTAAAATATTTTCTTTCTTTGAGCAGATTGTCTTTTCATTTTCATGATAATGTCCTTTGTTGCACAAAAGTTTTTAATTATGAGGGGGTCCTGTTGATCTATTTTTTCTTCTGTTGCTTGTACTTTGAGTAAAATATCTGAGAATCCATTGTCTAACACAAGATACTAAAGATGCTTCCCTACATTTTTTCCCACGAGTTTTGTATTCCTTGTTCTTATATTTAGGATATTGATCCATTTTGAGTTAATTTTTGTTTATGATATCAGATAGAGGTTGACCTTCATTCTTTTGCACATGGATATCCAGTTCTCTCAGCAGCTTTTGTTATAGGGTCTATTTTTTCCCAATTGAGTGGACTTAGCAGTCTTGTCAGAAATCAATGCCCATAAATGTGAGGGTCTATTTCTGAACTCTCAGTTTGATTTCATTGGTTTACATGTCTATCCTTGTGCCAGTACCATGCTGTTTTGAACATTGTATCTTTTAAATGTGTTCTGAATTCAGATTGTGTGGATCCTTCACCTTTGTTCTTCTATTTTAGGATGTTTATGGCTATTCAGGGACACTCACTTTTCCAAATAAATTTCAATATTGACTTTTCCATTTCTGTAAAGTAGGCTGTTATAATTTCTATTGGGATTGCATTGAAACTGTAAATCTTTTTGAGTAGAATTTACATCTTATCAATATTTAGACTTCTAATCCATCAACATGGAATTTCATTCCATTTATTGAGATCTTTGATTTTTTACCAACATTTTTGGGTTTTCTGTGTGTATGTCCTTTGAGCCCTTGGCTAAATGTATTCCAAGATATCTGATTTTTTTAATTTGTTATTATAAAAGGAATTTTTTGTTGATTTGTCCTTAGATTGCTCATTGCTGGTGTATAGAAACACTACTTAAATTTTGTGTTAATTTTGTTCCCCAACATTTTGCCCAAACTTTTTATTAGTTCTAATACCTTTGTCATTTTTTTAGGACTTTCTATGTCTAGGGTTATGTCATTTTTGAACACTGAAATGTTGTCCTTCTTTCTTTCCAATTTGGATTCATTTTATTTCTTTATATTGTGTTACTGCTCTGGCTAGGATACTTAGTACAATGTTGAATAATGGTGGGGACAGTGGGCATCCTTGTCTTGTTCCTTATAGGGAATGATTTCAACCTTTAACCATTGAGTATGATGTTAGTTGTTGTTTTTTCCTATGTGCTTGTTATGACTTTTATCATATTGAATAATTTTCCTTCTCTTTTTGTTTTTTCTAGAGATTTTATTAAGAAAGATTGCTGGATTTTGTCAAAGGCCTTTGCTGCTCCAATTGAGATCATCATGTTTTGCCTTTCATTTTGTTGATATGACATATGACATTAATTGATTTTCTTATGTTGAACCATCTTCACATATCTGGGAAAGAACCTGATTGGTCATGGTTTATAATTATTTCAGTGTGCTGTTAGATTTGATTTATGAGTATTTTGGTCAAGAATCTTGTATTTATATTCATGAGAGAAATTTGCCTATAATTATCTTTTCTTGTAGTATAATTATCTGGCTTTGGTAGTAGGGTGATTTTAACCTCATAGGTTGAGTAAGGTAGTGTTCACACATGTTCAATTTTTTGGAAGAGTTTGAGCAGAATTGGTAGTAAATTATTCTTGGAATGATTGGTAGAATTCACTTGTGAAAATTTCTGGTCCTGGGCTTTTATTTGGGAGGTTTTGATGACTGATTCAATCTCTTTATTGTAATTTGACAGTTGAGATCTTCTATTTCTTCTCTAGTCAGTGTAAGTTGTTTGTTTCTAGGAAGTTGTCCTTACAATCTAGGTTGTCTAAATTGTTGGCTTAGAGATGTTCACATCCTCTTATGATACTTTTTATTCCCAAAGGGTCAGTAATATGGCTCCCTCTTACTTCTGATTTTATTTATTTGTATGTTCTCTCTCTTTTTTTCCCTAGGCATTCAAGCTAAGGTTTCTTTCCATTTTATTGATCATTTCAAAGAAGACATTATGGTTTTGTTAATGCTCTCTATTACTTTTTTTATCTACTTCTTTTATTTGTACTCTAATATTTGTTATTTCTTTCATTCTACTTACTTTGGGATTAGTTGATTTTTTTTGTAGTTACTCCAGGTGTGTAGTTAAGTCTTTGATTTTAGCTCTTTCTTCTTTTATAATGTAGGTATTTAAGCTATTAATTTCCCACTTAGTACTGACTTTGCTGCATCCCATAAATTTGATATGCTGTTTTTGTTTTCATTCCTTTCAGCATATTTGCTGAGTTTTCTTTAAATTTCTCCTTTGACTCACTGATTGCTTAAGAGTATGTTATTTAATTTTCATGTATTTGTATATTTTCCTGTTCTCTGCCTGTTATAGATTTCTAGCTTCATTCCATGACATTCATGGATGATACTTTCTATAATTTCCATCTTTTTTAATTTATCAAGACTGGTTTTGTGATACAACAAGTGGTCTATCCTGGAGAACAATCCATGTACACTTAATAATGTATGGCCATCTTATTTGTCATGCAATGTTCTGTGTAAGTCTATTAGGGCTATTTCTTTTATCATGCTATTCATAATCTCTGCTTTAATATTGATCTCTTGTCTAACTTTTCCATCTGTTGATGAGAGTGGTGTAATGAAGTCTCCAACTGTTACTGTAGATGTATGTTTTTCTCCCTGCAGTTTTGCCAGTGTATTGTTCTTATATTTGGGGGCACTCTGGTTAGGGGTATAAACATTTATTATTTTAATTTCTTCTTGGTGGTTACCCCTTTTATTAATATTTAGTGTTCTTCTTTGTCTCTTGTAGCAGTTTCTGACTTAGTCTATTTTGTCCAATATTATTCAAAGTACCCCAGCTCATTTTGGTTCCTATTTGCATTAAATATCTTTTTCCATCCTTTCACTTCCAACCTAGTTGTGTCTATGGATCTAAGGTGAGTCTCCTCTAAACAGCGTATATTTGAGTCATGCTTTGAATCCATTCTGTCAATCTGCATCTTTTGATATGGGAGTTTCATACATCGAAATTTAGAGTTATTACTGTAAATGCAATACTTCAGCGATTTTGTCCTTTGATTTTTTCTCTTTCTTTTCTTTATTGCAACCTCCTTTTTGTATAGTTAATCTTTTTTGATGTATCAAATCCTTGATTATTTCTGTTTCTGTATTTTTCTTAAGTACTTTCTTTGTGGTTACCTGGGGTTTGTATTCAAAATTTACATCTGTAAGATGCCAATTTGGAAATATTCCAATTTAATAGCATACACATTCCCTGCTCTCATAGTCCTTTGTTTCTCCTCTTTATGTTGTTTTGTCCCACATTTATTCCTTATATTTTGTATGCCCATTATCAGGGAATATGACTTTTTTCTTGTTTAATTGTATTCTAACTCTTACAGGAACTAAAAAGTAGAGTTGTGCATTGTGATACAGTATTATTAGATTTTGCATTGACTCTTTTAGTTACCTATACTGAAGATCTTCATTTCTTCACACTACTTCATGCCACTCTTTCCTATCATTTCATTTTAACCTGCATAACTGCCTAAAGTAATTCTTGTAGGGTAGACCTATTGCAGAAAATCTCTCACTTTCTGTTCATCTCTGAATACTTTGAACTCTCCATTTTGGAAGGACAGTTTTGTTTGATAATTAATTTTTGGCTGGAAATCTTCTCTTTCTGTACCTTAAATATTTTATACTGGTACTTTCAAATGCCCACAGTTTCAGATGAGAAATAAGCCCTTCATCTTATGAGGATACCACATATGTGATAAATTGCTTTTCTATTGCTCATTTCAATATTCCCCCTTTATCTTTGACATTTGAAATTCTGATTAGTATGTGTCTCAGAGTACATCTATTAGGATTGATTCTGTTTGGAGTATTTTGCTCTTCTTAGATGTGAATAGTTATGTCTTTCATCATAGTTTGAACATTTTATGCAACTATTTCCCCAAATATTATTTTTGCTCCTTTCCCCATCTTTTTTCCTTCTTTGACACCCATGATGTATAAGTTTTTATGTTTCATGATGACACTCAAATCCTTGACACACTGCTTGACTTTTTCTATTCTTATGTCTATATGTTCTTCTAACTGCATGATTTTGATTTTACTGTCTTTTATTTCAATGATTCTGTCCTCTGCCTGGTCATATCTGCTGTATTTTCAAGTGTATATTTATTCTCTACTATTGTGACTTTAATCCCCATATATTCTGTTTCTTTCTTTATTCTCAAGTTCTTATTTATGTTTACACATTTTCTTATTAACATCCCTTAGCTAGAGGAGAGGCAAGATGGCAGTGCTGGGAAGAGTGGAATTTAGCATTCTAAAGCAACTAGTAAATAGCCAAGAACAGTCTGGAACAACTGGAGGCATCCACAACTGGACACACATTATTCACCAGTCTGGAATGAGAAGAAGGGCCAAGATCACAGGGTAGAACTGTAAGCAAAGCACCTAAATTGCCGAATATGGTGCTCCTCTTCCACTCTCATGGTAGGCTCTGTTGGAGACAATTCCTCATGATAAAAGAGAAGTAGTCTACTAGGATTGAGGGAAGGTAGCACAACCAAACTCCAATTGTGGTTTTAATTAAGAAATTTGGACTGTTGAATACAAGCTCCAAGCTCCAAGCACATATAAACCCAGAGTAAGCAGGAATGAAACCCCAAGATCTCTCACAATAAAGACGAAGTGGGGTTTACAGAAAGAAATGGATGCTTTTGGAGTTGACTGAGCTCAGAATGCTGGAAAAAGGCTATGCCCCAAGAAAAGGGGCACATATAGCCAAGCATAAACTCCAGCTCTTGATTAGTTATCCTTGGCAACTGGGGACTGGCTCTGACAATAGATTTATTTTTTCTAACTGTTCTAAACAGTTCATTAGAGAAAGCCTCAGGCATTTTCAATTGTAAGCACACAGGCATGGGCAGATTTAAGATAGACACAAAGTAACTAGTCAGATGAAAGAGGTAAATCCTTAAAGGTCATATCTTCCCCCAAAAAGGGGGTGTAGGCTCAACTCAAGTGGCAGCCCTCATTCAGAGAACTCAGACCCTAGGGTTCTGGTAAACAGACACAACTTAAGCTTGCCTTCTAGGTCAGCCTCTGTCTCAACAACTCCCCTGACAGAGATAGAGTCTGCTGAGAATTAAAGGCATCATACCACTTTATGTGAGTGTGGAGCTTCAGGCTAACAAGCACCATGTGCTGGGAAGGATGGAAAAAGGACAGAGTCTAGAGGCTCTGAAAGAGTGTCTGAAAGACTGCTGGGTCCCATCCTCAGGTAAACTTGATACTGATTACACCCTACTCCTCAGACCTAGGCCTGTTTGGTATGGGAAAATATGATTGAGATTAATCATATCTGGGGAAAACCTCTTCAGAAGAAAGGTCCCATACAGGTAGGGCAAGAGCCAGAAAAACAAGACCTGAAAAATTCTGATAAGTTAAGCAAAAGTTATGCTAGAGGTCTAGAATAAATTGAATTGAATGCCAAAAGGCAGACAGAGAAAAAATCACCCAACAAAAAAAAACCCTAGGTAAAATTTTAAAAGGACCTCCAAAATAAACTAATCAAGAAAATCAGGTATGTTAGACACCAGCAAAAAATTAAGAGTCACACTAGGAAAAACAAAGATATGACCAAGTCAAAGGAACAAACTAACACTTCAAATGAAATATGGGAATTGAAACAACTAATCAAAGATGTTTAAAGGAATATGCTAAATCAAGTCAATGAGTTCAGGGAAGATATGGAAAAAGAAATGAAGGACATAAAGAAGACATTGGGTAACCATAAAGAATAACTTGGAAGCTTGAAAAAAATAAATGAAAGCAATTATGAGAATGACCCAATAAAAACCCTGGACATTGAGTCTCTTGGGATCTCCCTGGTAAATGGCATTTCACACATATTACCCTAACTCATTACTGAAGGAATTAAGCATGTTCTTGTGTGACTCCTCTGGGAAAGGACTCTTGGAAGGTTATGCCTGGTTTCTTCTGGACATCCCTCAATGCATTTTTTCCCTTTGTTGTTTTCTTTCTGTGTTTTTGCTGCAATAAATCTTCCTTGATGTTAAAAAATGAAATTGTGGGAATGAAAGGCACAAGAGAAGAGATGAAAATCACTGGAGACTTACCACATATTTGAAGAGACAGAAGAAAGGATTAGTGTACTAGAGAACAGAACATCTGAAATCTGACAAACAAAAGAATGGAAAGGAAAAAGAATGGAAAAATATGAGCAGTGTCTCACAGAAATTGAATGACAACATGAAATGCATGAATATATGTGTTATGGCTATCCCAGAAGGAGAAGAGAAGGGAAAACTGGCAGAAAGAATAATGGAGGAATTAATCACTGAAAATTTCCCATCTCTTATGAAAGACATAATATTACAGATCCAAGAAGCACAGCACACCCCAAACAGAATACCCCCAAATAGACATCCTCCAAGACATTTATTAATTAGATCATCAAATATTGATGACAAAGGGAAGACTGAAAGCAACAAGAGAAAGCAGCACATCACAGTATTAGCTAGGGTTCTCTAGAGAAACAGAATCAGCAGGAGATATCTGTAAATACAAAATTTATAAAAGTGTCCCATGCAACCTTGGGGATGTAAGAGTCCAAGATCTGTAGGGCAGGACAAAGCTGGCAGCCCCAATGAAGGCCCTCAACAAACTCTCAGGGAAGGCTGGCTGGCTGAAACAGAATGAGTGATTGTCTCTTCTGAATCCTCCTTAAATCTTTCCAGTGATTAGACCTCTATTGAGGTCCTCACAACCCCTCCAAAATCTTCCCCTTATCCATTTAAAAAGCCATCCCAACACGTTTGGTATTTGCAAACCACAGCAGCACACCATCTGCAGTACCAAAATCTGTATTAGCTAGCGTTCTCTAGAGAAACAGAATCAGCAGGAAATATCTGTAAATATAAGATTTATCAAAGTGCCTCATGCAACCATAGGGATAAAGAAATCCTAGATCTCAGAGTTCGGGGAAGATGGCGGCTTAGTAAGACGCGCAGATCTTAGTTTCTTCTCCAGGACACCTACTAGGGGAGTAGAAACGATACAGAAAGCTCCCAAAGCCACAACAGAGATAAAAAAGACAGCGTACCCCATCCTGGAGTGGCTGGCTGGCTGAGAGAAGCAGCTCGGGTGAGATCGTGGAGGCGCGCGGGCCTTACCGGGCGGGGTGGCAAGCGGCCAGAGTTACTCCCTTCCCCCTTCCCGGGCCAGCTGGGAGAATTGGAGAGGTGGTCCCCTGAAACCAAGGCGACTGGCGCCCACACCACGCGCAGCCCCCGGACCAACTGAGAGAATTGGATCGGAAACCCCCAGGCCGCGGAGAACGGTGACCCCGTGACCCCCGGGGAACATGCACTCTCTCGGGCGGGCCGCTGCCGCTGGTGCCCTCCTGCCACCCTTGTTGCCCAGGGCCGACTAGGAAATTCGGACGGGCTCTTTCCCTGGCTGCGGCGACCAGCAACCCTCCCTGCGTTCGGACCCCGGGCCGGCTCAAGCCGCTTCGGCTAGCGAACCCCCAGGACGGCGAGAGTTTTCCAAAGTTTAAGGTCCCACAGCACCTTTTACTGGTGGGACCCGCAGACAAACGTGTGCCACGAGCGCCACCTACTGGGCAGGATAAGAAAAACAGAACCCAGAGATTTCCCAGAAAAATATTACAACCTTGCTGGGTCCAACACCAAGAGAAATCTGAATAAATGCCCAGACGCCAGCAGCAGAAGATAACTGTCCACGCTCAAAAGATTGAGAATATGGCTCAGTCAAAGGAACAAACCAATAGCTCAAATGAGACACAAGAGCTGAGACAACTAATGCTGAATATACGAACAGAAATGGAAAACCTCTTCAAAAATGAAATCGATAAATTGAGGGAGGACATGAAGAGGACATGGGCTGAACATAAAGAAGAAATAGAAAAACTGAAAAAACAAATCGCAGAACTTATGGAAGTGAAGGATAAAGTAGCAAACATAGAAAAAATAATGGATAGCTACAATGATAGATTTAAAGAGACAGAAGATAGAATTAGTGATTTGGAGGATGGAACATCTGAATTCCAAAAAGAAACAGAAACTATAGGGAAAAGAATGGAAAAATTTGAACAGGGTATCAGGGAACTCAAGGACAATATGAACCGCACAAATATACGTGTTGTGGGTGTCCCAGAAGGAGAAGAGAAGGGAAAAGGAGGAGAAAAACTAATGGAAGAAATTTTCACTGAAAATTTCCCAACTCTTATGAAACCTAAAATTACAGATCCAAGAAGTGCAGCGCACCCCAAAGAGATTAGACCCAAATAGGCGTTCTCCAAGACACTTACTAGTTAGAATGTCAGAGGTCAAAGAGAAAGAGAAGATCTTGAAAGCAGCAAGAGAAAAACAATCCATTACATACAAGGGAAACCCAATAAGACTTTGTGTAGATTTCTCAGCAGAAACCATGGAAGCTAGAAGACAGTGGGATGATATATTTAAAATACTAAAAGAGAAAAACTGCCAACCAAGACTCCTATATCCAGCAAAATTATCCTTCAAAAATGAGGGAGAAATTAAAACATTCTCAGACAAAAAGTCACTGAAAGAATTTGTGACCAAGAGACCAGCTCTGCAAGAAATACTAAAGGGAGCACTAGAGTCAGATACAAAAAGACAGAAGAGAGAGATATGGAAAAGAGTGTAGAAAGAAGGAAAATCAGATATGATATATATAATACAAAAGGCAAAATGTTAGAGGAAAATATTATCCAAACAGTAATAACACTAAATGTCAATGGACTGAATTCCCCAATCAAAAGACATAGATTGGCAGAATGGATTAAAAAACAGGATCCTTCTATATGCTGTCTACAGGAAACACATCTTAGACCCAAAGATAAACATAGGTTGAAAGTGAAAGGTTGGGAAAAGATATTTCATGCAAATAACAACCAGAAAAGAGCAGGAGTGGCTATACTAATATCCAACAAATTAGACTTCAAATGTAAAACAGTTAAAAGAGACAAAGAAGGACACTATATACTAATAAAAGGAACAATTAAACAAGAAGACATAACAATCATAAATATTTACGCACCGAATCAGAATGCCCCAAAATACGTGAGGAATATACTGCAAACACTGAAAAGGGAAATAGACTCATATACCATAATAGTTGGAGACTTCAACTCACCACTCTCATCAAGGGACAGAACATCTAGACAGAGGATCAACAAAGAAATAGAGAATCTGAATATTACTATAAATGAACTAGACTTAATAGACATTTATAAGACATTACATCCCACAACAGCAGGATACACCTTTTTCTCAAGTGCTCATGGATCATTCTCAAAGATAGACCATATGCTGGGTCACAAAGCAAGTCTCAACAAATTTAAAAAGATTGAAATCTTACACAACACTTTCTCGGACCATAAAGGAATGATGTTGGAAATCAATAATAGGCAGAGTGCCAGAAAATTCACAAATACGTGGAGGCTCAACAACACACTCCTAAACAACGACTGGATCAAAGAAGAAATTGCAAGAGAAATTAGCAAATACCTCGAGGCGAATGAAAATGAAAACACAACATATCAAAACTTATGGGACGCAGCAAAGGCAGTGCTAAGAGGGAAATTTATTGCTCTAAATGCCTATATCAGAAAAGAAGAAAAGGCAAAAATTCAGGAATTAACTATCCATTTGGAAGAACTGGAGAAAGAACAGCAAGCTAACCCCAAAGCAAGCAAAAGGAAAGAAATAACAAAGATTAGAGCACAAATAAATGAAATTGAAAACATGAAAACAATAGAGAAAATCAATAAGGCCAGAAGTTGGTTCTATGAGAAAATCAATAAGATTGATGGGCCCTTAGCAAGATTGACAAAAAGAAGAAGAGAGAGGATGCAAATAAATAGGATCAGAAATGGAAGAGGAGACATAACTACTGACCTCACAGAAATAAAGGAGGTAATAACAGGATACTATGAACAACTTTACGCTAATAAATACAACAATTTAGAGGAAATGGACGGGTTCCTGGAAAGACATGAACAACCAACTTTGACTCAAGAAGACATAGATGACCTCAACAAACCAATCACAAGTAAAGAAATTGAATTAGTCATTCAAAAGCTTCCTAAAAAGAAAAGTCCAGGACCAGATGGCTTCACATGTGAATTCTACCAAACGTTCCAGAAAGAATTAGTACCAATTCTCTTCAAACTCTTCAAAAAAATCGAAGGGGAGGGAAAACAACCTAATTCATTCTATGAAGCCAACATCACCCTCATACCAAAACCAGGCAAAGATATTACAAAAAAAGAAAACTACAGACCAATCTCTCTAATGAATACAGATGCAAAAATCCTCAATAAAATTCTAGCAAATCGTATCCAACAACACATTAAAAGAATTATACATCATGACCAAGTAGGATTCATCCCAGGTATGCAAGGATGGTTCAACATAAGAAAATCAATTAATGTAATACACCATATCAACAAATCAAAGCAGAAAAATCACATGATCATCTCAATTGATGCAGAGAAGGCATTCGACAAGATTCAACATCCTTTCCTGTTGAAAACACTTCAAAAGATAGGAATACAAGGGAACTTCCTTAAAATGATAGAGGGAATATATGAAAAACCCACAGCTAATATCATCCTCAATGGGGAAAAATTGAAAACTTTCCCCCTAAGATCAGGAACAAGACAAGGATGTCCACTATCACCACTATTATTCAACATTGTGTTGGAGGTTCTAGCCAGAGCAATTAGACAAGAAAAAGAAATACAAGGCATCAAAATTGGAAAGGAAGAAGTAAAACTATCACTGTTTGCAGACGATATGATACTATACGTCGAAAACCCGGAAAAATCCACAACAAAACTACTAGAACTAATAAATGAGTACAGCAAAGTAGCAGGTTACAAGATCAACATTCAAAAATCTGTAGCATTTCTATACACTAGTAATGAACAAGCTGAGGGGGAAATCAAGAAACGAATCCCATTTACAATTGCAACTAAAAGAATAAAATACCTAGGAATAAATTTAACTAAAGAGACAAAAAACCTATATAAAGAAAACTACAAAAAACTGCTAAAAGAAATCACAGAAGACCTAAATAGATGGAAGGGCATACCGTGTTCATGGATTGGAAGACTAAATATAGTTAAGATGTCAATCCTACCTAAATTGATTTACAGATTCAATGCAATACCAATCAAAATCCCAACAACTTATTTTTCAGAAATAGAAAAACCAATAAGCAAATTTATCTGGAAGGGCAGGGTGCCCCGAATTGCTAAAAACATCTTGAGGAAAAAAAACGAAGCTGGAGCTCTCGCGCTGCCTGACTTTAAGGCATATTATGAAGCCACAGTGGTCAAAACAGCATGGTATTGGCATAAAGATAGATATATCGACCAATGGAATCGAATAGAGTGCTCAGATATAGACCCTCTCATCTATGGACATTTGATCTTTGATAAGGCAGTCAAGCCAACTCACCTGGGACAGAGCAGTCTCTTCAATAAATGGTGCCTAGAGAACTGGATATCCATATGCAAAAGAATGAAAGAAGACCCATCTCTCACACCCTATACAAAAGTTAACGCAAAATGGATCAAAGATCTAAACATTAGGTCTAAGACCATAAAACAGTTAGAGGAAAATGTTGGGAGATATCTTATGGATCTTACAACTGGAGGCGGTTTTATGGACCTTAAACCTAAAGCAAGAGCACTGAAGAAGGAAATAAATAAATGGGAACTCCTCAAAATTAAACACTTTTGTGCATCAAAGAGCTTCATCAAGAAAGTAGAAAGACAGCCTTCACAATGGGAGACAATATTTGGAAATGATATATCAGATAAAGGTCTAGTATCCAGAATTTATAAAGAGATTGTTCATCTCAACAACAAAAAGACAGCCAACCCAATTACAAAATGGGAAAAAGACTTGAACAGACACCTCTCAGAAGAGGAAATACGGATGGCCAAGAGGCACATGAAGAGATGCTCAATGTCCCTGGCCATTAGAGAAATGCAAATCAAAACCACAATGAGATATCATCTCACACCCACCAGAATGGCCATTATCAACAAAACAGAAAATGACAAGTGCTGGAGAGGATGCGGAGAAAGAGGCACACTTATCCACTGTTGGTGGGAATGTCAAAGGGTGCAACCACTGTGGAAGGCAGTTTGGCGGTTCCTCAAAAAGCTGAATATAGAATTGCCATACGACCCAGCAATACCATTGCTAGGTATCTACTCAAAGGACTTAAGGGCAAAGACACAAACGGACATTTGCACACCAATGTTTATAGCAGCATTATTTACAATTGCAAAGAGATGGAAACAGCCAAAATCTCCATCAACAGAAGAGTGGCTAAACAAACTGTGGTATATACATACGATGGAATATTATGCAGCTTTAAGACAAGATAAACTTATGAACCATGTAATAACATGGATGGACCTAGAGAATATTATGCTGAGTGAATCCAGCCAAAAACTAAAGGACAAATACTGTATGGTCCCACTGATGTGAACGGACATTCGAGAATAAACTTGAAATATGTCATTGGTGACAGAGTTCAGCAGGAGTTAGAAACAGGGTAAGACAATGGGTAATTGAAGCTGAAGGGATACAGACTGTGCAACAGGACTAGATACAAAAACTCAAAAATGGACAGCACAATGATACCTAATTGTAAAGTAATCATGTTAAAACACTGAATGAAGCTGCATCTGAGCTATAGGTTTTTGTTTTGTTTTGTTTTGTTTTGATTTGATTTTACTATTATTACTTTTATATTTTTCTCTATATTAACATTCTATATCTTTTTCGGTTATGTTGCTAGTTCTTCTAAACCAATGCAAATGTACTAAGAAATGATGATCATGCATCTATGTGATGATGTTAAGAATTAATGATTGCATGTGTAGAATGGTATGATCTCTAAATGTTGGGTTAATTTCTTTTTTTCCGTTAATTAAAAAAAAAAAAAAAAGAGAAGGGATAATTGGAGATGAAGGGATACAGACTGTACAACGGGACTGGATATAAAAACTCAGAAATGGACAGCACAATACTCCCCAATTGTAATGCAATTATGTTAAAACACTAAATGAAGCTGCATGTGAGGTATAGGTTTTTTGTTTTTGTTTTTTTTGTTTTTTTTTCTTTCTATTATTGTTTTAATTCTTATTCTGTTGTCTTTTTATTTCTTTTTCTAAATCGATGCAAATGTACTAAGAAATGATGAATATGCAACTATGTGATGTTATTAAGAATTACTGATTGTACATGTAGATTGGAATGATTTCTAATTGTTTTGTTAATTCTTTTTTTAATTAATAAAAAAAAAAAAAAAGAAATCCTAAATCTGTATGGCAGGCCATGAGCTGGTAGCTCCAATGAAGGTCCTCAAGAAACTCTGGAGAGGCTGGCTGGCTGAGGAAGGAAAAGTGACTGTCTCATCTGAATCCTCCTTAAAAGCTTTCTAGTGATTAGATTAAGCATCACTTTTTTCAGAAGACACTCCCTTTAGCAGATAGCAAATATAATCAACTGTGGATGTAGCCAACATTGTCAATATTTAAGTCCATTAAATGTCCTCACAGCAACAAACAGTCCAGCTCTTGCCCAACCAGACAGCTGGGCAACCCCATCTGGCCAAGTTGACACAAGAAACTGACCATCACAATCACAATCAAAGGAAGCTTGATAAGACTATATGTGGATTTCTCAGCAGAAACTGTGGAGGCTAAGAAAGTGGTGATATGATATATTTAAGATACTGAAAGAGAAAAACTGCCAATAATTCTATAAGCAGCAAAACTGTCTTTCAAATATAAGAGAGAGTTTAAAATAATTTTAGGTGAACACACATTGAGAGTTTGTGAACAAGAGACCTACTCTTCAAGAAGTTCTAAAGACACTACAGGTAAAAAGGAGAAGACAGGAGAAAGAGGTTTTGAAATGAGTGTACAAATTGTTGCAAGGGTTTAAAATGTGCTGGTATATGGAAGAAATATGATCAGTGAAAACTGAAGTCTACAGTAAAACAGTAACATTATAATATGCCTCAATTGAATGTAACAAATGCAATACACCAAAGCTAAATATCAATCAGGGGGAGTAAAAGGGAGGAATATGGGTATCTTGGTGGTGTTGTTGTTTCTCCTTTTTATCTATTTTTTATTTTTTTCTCTTTCTTTGCAGAAGAGTGGAAATGTCCTCATATAGATTGTGACGGTGAATCCATAACTATGTATTGATACTGAGAACAATTGGTTATTCATTTAGGCTGGATTGTTGTGAATAACACTTTCTAGAAAATAAACAGAAAGATATAAGTGCTGGAGAATATGTGGAGAGAGAGACATACCTATTCACTGTTGTTAGGGAAGTAGAATGCTGCAGCACCTCTGGAGTTCAGCGTGGTGGTTTGACAAGAGGTTATGTAAAGGGTTGGCATATTACCCTGCAAACCCATTATTAGATATATACTTGAAAGAACTGAAAGTAGAGACATGAATGGACATTTGCACACTTGCATTTATGGTGGCAGTGTTCATGATTTGCAATGGATGGAGGTGGACTAATGGTACATCAACTGACAAATGGAAAGATAAATTGTGGTGTATGCATACAATGGAATCCTGAATGCCTGTAAGAAGGAATGAAGTTGTGAGTCATGCAACTAAGTGAAATGAAACTTGAGGACAGTTTGGTGAGTGAAACTAGCCTGAAATGAAAATTCAGATATTATAATGCCTCACCAATATGGACTAGCTCTAATGTGCAAAATCTAAGAATTGAATTCAACACCACAGGTTATCAGGGGAAGGCCTAGTGTAAAGGTTCCTGAATTATAAGCTCTTAAAGCAGTCATATCTACTGTGTGTTAGCTGTTATTTCTAAATTCTGAGATGCTGAGCTCTTTGTGTATAGCCTGGTAGTTCCTTGGAAATATGGGTATCTGTATGACATCTGAGACACAGAGCTAGATTTCTGCAGCTATGAAAGTCAGTATTACCCCTTTCAGGAATTGTTTAAAAAGGTGAAAAACATCAGACTTCAATTTGGGAAACTAATGAGAAGCTGATCTAGTTAAGACTAAGGTAAATTAGACTAAAGGGTAAAGGATGATATTGTTACAGGACAAAAGTGGTGGATTCTTTTGTGTAATGCACTCAAATGACCACTTCCTAAGATGCCAGGTTTCAAAGAGAGAATAAGTTTATTACTAGGCATGCAGCAAGAGATCAGATGGCCTATTGGCTTGAAAATCTGTTTCCCTAAAGTGCAGTAATTTTCTAAGTTTTATAGCATTAAACAATGGGCAGGTTTAGGATAATGAATACAATTGGCCCAGAAGATGTAAATAGAGGTGATTCAATTATTGGCATTTGAATTTCATGTATTTCCATCTGTCAACTTTAATATACCAAAAAGTAAAAAGAAACATTTATATAATGATTCAGCAATCATCTCTTAAATCCTAATTTCTCAGTTACAATATTGACTGTGTTTTAAAGCTTCAACTTCTGTGTGAGAACAAAGGAAGAGATGTTTATTTCATACAAAGCTGTATTTTCTGTAGTATACTGTTTTAACATTTTTTGGGGTGGATGCATGTTCTGGGAATCAAACTCAGATCTCCTACATGGAAGATGGACATTCTAACTACTGAACTACCCATGCACCCCCTGTTTTAACTTTTATGGTCAGTTTATTCAAATACCATAATTTCATGGAACCTTAAATAGAGAGTGAGATATTGTTGGTTTTTTTACAGTTTACTGTGATGCCCCAGTGCATCCCAGAGTAATCTTGACAGAAAGTAAAAAGCTATTTGCAAAGTCCTCTTGAGGGACTGGGTTAAAAGTGAAACCATTAAACTTCCCCACTTGGGTAATTCCTGATATTCTCACAAGCATTATAGACTCACAATTTAATAAGTGAAGCCCTTGATCTTGGGGCTTGTCCTTAAGAAACTTATCCCACAAAGTAGAAGCTAAGCTTATTTATAATTATGCCTAAGAGTCACTCCCAGAGATGCTTTTCTGTTGTTCAGATGTGGCCTCTCTCTCTAAGCCATCTCTTCAGGCAAACTTCCTCCCTCTCCCGACATAGGACGTGACTCTCTGGGGAACAAATCTCCTTGGCATCATGGGACCTGAATCCCTGGGATGAGACTGGCCCTGTTAACTTGGGATTGAGAAAGTCTTGACAAAAAAAAGGGGACAAGAAATGAAGTGAAATAAAGATTCAATGGCTGAGAGATTTTGATTAAAATCAAGAATTCATTCTGGAGGTTATTCTTATGCAATATATAGATATCCCTTTTTGGATTTTAGTGTGTAAGCATAGCTATAATGAGACACCTGAAACTGTTGAACTGTATTTTGGTAGACATGCTTCTTGAGGATAATTGTATAATTATATAGATTTCATTGTGTACCTTGTGATTGTGAAAACCTTGTGCTGACACTCCCTTTCTCCAGTGTGTGGACAGGTGAGTAAGAAAATAAAGACAAAAATAAATAAATAATTGGGGGAAAAGAGGGCATGGAGTATTTTGGGTATTCTTTTTTATTTTTATTCATATGCTTATTTTTATTTTTTGTAGTAATGAAAATGTTCAAAAATTTATTGTGGCAATAAATGCACAAGTATGTGATGATACTGTGAACTATTGACTGTAAACTTTGGATGATTACATGGTATGTGAATATATCCCAATAAAATTGTATAAAAATTAAAAAAATATATCCTTAGTCATATATCCATATTTTCACTCCTTTCCTTGAACTGATTTTGGAGATTTGTTTGAAGATCATTGATTTCATTTCCTAAATTCTGTGTCTCCTGTGAAGGTTTAATTTGTTCCATTGACTGAGCCAAATCGTCATGTTTCTTAGGATGGCTTATAATTTTTTGTGGATGTCTTGGCATCTGATTATTTTTATGTTACTGTGAAGGTCATATTTTCCTTCTGTCTATGATTTTATTGTTGATTGGCTTTGTGTTATGGCCTTTCTTGATGCTTGGTCTACCTTGTTCTGGACATTTAGGGTGTCCTGTGTTTAACTGTTCAGATTTTCTCTGCCCTTCTGCACCTTATTCTTTCCTTGGATATGTGGTACCATTTTTAAGTTTTCCCTTTTGTGTTCTCAGAAGAAAGCTTCCATTCCTCTGCTCCTTCTCTGGCAATATTGATCTGTTCTATTTGCTTTGTGTATAATTTTCTCTTTAGCTTCTATGATTTGTTTGATTCTCTCCTTCACTCAATTCTCCCCTTTTACTTCCTCTTTTCATTTCTGGTACCCATCCTGACTTATGGAAGTTCAGTTATGCCCAACATTTTTCTGTGAGGATTTTCTAACTCCCTTTACTTCCCAAATAGGATATCCTGCTACAGGGCTCCATATGGACTCAATACAGAAAGGTGCATCAACCCAGAAAGGTTTGATGTGAATTTAGGTGGTCCAGCAAAGACTGGATAGGGTGTGTACACCTATTACCAATAGTTCTGCCATGATCTTTCTTTATTCTTCTAGGGCCCTTTTTGTATGTGACACTCCTCATCCACTTGTGTTCCATTTTGGCTCTCTGTGGAATTGGATTCCTGTGCCTGGATGTTCATTGGGTTCTAACTCACTGCTGTGGGTATCTGTAGATTCTATATCCATGGCAAGAGGGCCATGCTGCTTTGTAAAACTCCCAAGGCACACAGGACCAAGTGAGGAGGAGGAGAACAGACAGAAATCTCCTACATGACCTTGAAAATCCTTTTCCTTGTTTCTTCAATTCATTATCTGTGGTGTCCTTCTTCCATCACTATTGTCCTTCAGAGTTCCAAGGAAGAGGGATTTGACCTTTTATTATTTGATTCTGAAGGAAGAGACTTTTCCAGAAGATGTCTTAAATAGCCATGGTAATGATGTCACACACTATAGTCTCTTAATTACAAGTGGTTTTCACAGAACTTGTTCTTTCCCTGTGATCAATAAGTAAAATAATGATAAAATGTACTATATTAATGGTGATCACAAATAACCAATCACTTAACACCTCAAAAGGTAGAGATAACTCATAAGAATAGTATGTTCAATATGCTCCATTCTCAAACTAATCTAGTGGTTATATTTTTTCTTAATAAAAAGTAGTTAATATAAAAGAATACAAATGACAGGAGAAAAGCATCATAATGCCTAACCCAGGCACAAGAGTGCAACACTGAACAATGTGTCAAAATTTCTAGGCAAAATGCATTCAGTAGCTATAGGCTTCTGGTGACAGCTTTTCACATTAATCAGTTCTTAACACTAAAGATTGCAGGTTATTTTCTTTTCATTTCTTTTTCTGAATTGATGCAAATGAAAAAAAAGAAAAAAAAAGATTGCAGGTTAGTGAAAATTGATAGAGCCACAAATGCCCTTACTTGGTAAAAGACTATACTGCTTGAAGTTCAAATTTCTTATAAGATTCACAGTAGCCACCTTATGAACAGAATTTATAGTAAACAGATATAAGAACCTATAGTTCTCAGATTCTAGATTCTCAAAGAAAAAAAGAGGATAAATGTGGGATAAAATGCTATTCTGTTTGCTAAACATAACAATTTTATCTCTAGCTGTAACCATAAGAGATAAAATATATTCTCATTGTTGTGGTTTCCCAGGATGCATTGGTCATTTTTTAAGCTAAGAAGAATATTGAGTTCCTTAAAGTCACAAAATTACCCTTGGATTTTTGTGGAGAGAAAATGAGCTATCCAAATAATCAAATTCCTGAGTCATAAAGTTCAGTGAAGCAAGCAGCATTTAATAACTTAAATAACAAGATTCATTGTTCTATTTTATTACAAAATCCTGAAAAAGGAACAAGCAATGTCCAAAAATATGATTCTGCTTTAAATGAATGCATTTTCAACATTTTTGTGTTTTCAGTAACAAGAATGCTATTTTCTTCTCCCAAGTACAAGGCATACCATGGTAATATTGTGGGTTCAGTTCCACACCATGGTAATAAAGTGAATATCATAAAAAAGCAAATCATATATTTTTTGGTTTCTCAGGATATATTAAAGTTATGTTTACACTATGCTGAAGTCTAAGTGTGCAATAGATTTATGTCAATAGAAATAAGGTATATAACTTAATTAAAATATATTTTACTGCTAAAATTTCTATCATCATCTAAGACTTCAACAAATCATAATGTTTTTGCTGGTAGAAAGCTTTACCTCTACGTTGATGGTTGCTGACTGATCAGGGTGGAGATTGCTGAAAGTAGGATTGACTGCGTTAATTTCTTAAAATAAGATGATGAAGTTTTCCACATTGATTGACACATCATGAAAGATGTCTCTGCAGCATTCAATGCTGTTTGATAGCATTTTACCCACAGTAGAGCTTCTTTCAAAGTTGGAGCCAATCTTCTCAAACCGTGACACTACTTTATCAATTAAATTTATGTAATACTCTGCATCATTTGTTGTCATTTCAACTCTGTTCACAGCACCATCACCAGCAGCTGATTTCATCTAAAGAAGTTAATTTCTTTGCCCATCCATAAAAAGCAACTCCTCTTCTGTTCAAGTTTTATCATGATATTGCAGCAATTCATTCACACCATCAGCTTCCACTTCTAATTCCAGTTCTATTGCTGTTTCCACGATATCTACAGCTACTTCTTCTACTGATGTCTTGAATCCCTCAATGCCATCCATGAGGGTCAGAATTAATTTCTTCTAAACACCTGTTATTGTTGATATTTTGACCTCCTCCCATGAATCATAACTGTTCTTAATGTTATCTAGAATGGTAAATATTTTCTAGAAAGTTTTCCATTTATTTACCCAGGTTCATAAGAATAACCACTATCTATTCCAACTATAGACTTACTAAATATATTTCTTAAATAATAAGACTTAAATGTTTAAATGACTAATTGATCCATGGGTTGCATAATGAATATTGTATCAGCAGGCATGAAAACATTGATCTCATCAGTTCTCTGAGCTTCTCCCAGGCAAACACTCCTCTTTAACTCTGGTTATTGAAATTAAAAACATGGCCCCTAAATGCCAGTCTTCACTCCTGCCTCAAACAAAGAAAGTAAAGCTGCTGCCTGCCCCCAGGTTAGAGAAAACATTGGCTGCTCTGGACTGGCAAAAAGGAGAAAAACAACAGCAGGAAGCTATTGAGCACATTGATGAAGTATGAAATAAAATAGACAAACTTAATGAACAAGCCAGTGAGGAGATTTTGAAGGTAAAACTGAAATACAATAAACTCTGCCAACCATACTTTCAGGAGAGATCAGAATTAATCACCAAAATCCCCAATTTTGTGGTAACATTTGTCAACCATCCACAAGTGTCTGTATGGCTTGGGGAGAAGGATGAAGAGGCACTGCATTATTTGACAAGAGTTGAAGTGACAGAATTTGAAGATATTAAATCTGGCTACAGAATAGATTTTTATTTTGATGGAAATCCTTACTTTAAAAATAAAGTTCTGTCCAAAGAATTTCATCTGAATGAGTGTGGTGATACATCCTCAAAGTCAACAGAAATCAGATGGAATTCTTGAAAGGATTTGATGAAATGTTCAAATCAAACACAGAATAATTCCAGCAGGAAGAGGCAGCATGATGAACCAGAGAGCTCCTTTACCTGGTTACTGACCATTCTGATGCAGGTACAGATGAGTTAGGAGAGGTCATCAAAGAAGACATTGGTCCAAATCCATTACAGTACCATTTGATTTCCAATATGGATGATGAAGAAAGAGAAAGAGAAGAAGAAGAAAAAATGATGATGATGATGAAAGATTGAAAGGTATTGATGAAAACAGAGATGGGGATGAAGGAGAAGATGAAGATGATGATGAGGGAGAGGAAGGAGAAGGAGGATGAAGGAGAAGATGACTAATAGAACACTGATGGATTCCAACCTTCCCTTTTTAATTTTCTCCAGTCTCTGGGAGCAAGTGGCAGTATTTTTTTTTTTTATTTGCCTCTTGTGCCCAGTCACCCTGCTTTTGAGGTCTCTTTTCTCTCCTTTATACAATGGCTCTCAACTTATTTTTGGGGAAATATCCTGTGCAGAATACAGTGGGAAAATAATCTATACCTGTTTTTGTTTCAAATTCATTTTTATGCCTTTCTGTAAAGCTTTATGGAATCAAGACACCCCTGTGCTCTGTGGGAAAATAGGTAAAACCTTCTGCTGCCTTTGCTCTACTGGGAGCTGGAGGGGGCTAGGCCCCTGGGTAATAGTGCATAGAATTCTAGCTTTTTTCCTTCTTTCTTTGTATATTGGGCTCAGAGGTTACACTGTGTCTCTATGCGAATATGGACAGTCAGCATTTACCAACATGTATCTGTCTACTTTCTCTTGTTTAAAAAAAAAAAAAAAAAACTTAAAAATGGGGTTACAGAAGGTCAGCAAAGGGTGGGTTTGAGATATTTGGGTGGGCTAAGTGGGCATTTTGACAAAATGGCTTCTCCTTTGGCATGTTTAATTGTGATGTTTATTGAGTATCCTTGCAGTTTAAGATGACACTTTTAAAATAAAGTTCTCTCCTAATGATGACTTAAGCCCTGCTACTTGATGGGAGAATCAGCCGAACCTATAGGATTTTATTTGGAATTGACATTCTCTATTGTACTTTTGTTTCTGTTTAGTTTAAAATTTTCTTTTTGCTTCACTGGAAAGATGATGTTCAGTTTTAAACTTTAAAAGTGTTCAAGTTGCTTTGTTACAATAAAACTAAATGTGTACAAAAGGAGAAAAACATTCATCTTATTGAACAACTTCATCAGAGCTCTTGGGTTATCAGATACTGGTCAATAAGCAGTAATATTTTTAAGGAAAATGAATCTTCCACATCTTGGGAATTCCTGAAATACTAGGAAGCATTAGGAAATCCTAATTTACTAAGTCAAGGTCTTGATCTTGGAGTCTGTTCTTGTGAAATTTATTCCTGCAAAGGAGAAGCTAAGCCTACTTGTAATTATGCCTAAGAATCACCACCACCTCTTTGTTTTGCTCAGATGTGGCCACTCTTTCTCCAAGTCAGCTCTGCAAATAAATTCACTACTCTCCACACTATGTAGGAAATGACTCCCAGGGGTGTAAGTCTCCCTGGCAACATGGGACATCATTCCCAGGGATGACCATGGCCCTGGCCTTGTGGGATTGGAAATGCCCTCTTGAGTAAAAGGGGAAAATAAATGAAATGGTTTCTGTCATGGAGAGATATCAAATAGAGTTGAGAGGTCATTCTGGAAGTTAGTTTTATGCATTATATAGGTATTCCTTTTTAATTTCTAAAGTATTAGAATAGCCAGTAGGAATTACCTGAAGCTGTTGTACTGTAATCCAGTAGACTGAATTCCTGATGATGATTGTATAACTATATAGCTTTCATCATGTGTCCGTGTGGTTGTGAAAACCTTGTGACTGGTTCTCCCTTTACCCAGTGTATGGAGAGATGAGTAATAAAATAAAGACAAAAGAGAAATAAATAATAGGCAGGAAATGGTATGGGATATTTTGAGTGTTGTTTATTTATTTATTTTTTTGGCATAATGAAAGTGTTTTAAAATTGATTCTGGTGATGAATGTACAACTATTCAATGATACTATGAGCCACTGATTGCATGCTTTGGATGAATTATTTGTTGTATGAACATATCTTAACAAAATCGCATTTGATAAAAAATGGACTGGTAAAAAAACTAAGGTATACATGCTAGGGAGAAAATGTCAGCGAACAACAGTAAAGTCATTTATTTTTAGAGGGAATGTGGTTTAAATAATGAGGTACTTAGGAGGTAACATCATATGTGGCATGGTTTATTTTTTTAAATAGCCAAAAACTAATTTTTTGGAATAGCTGGACTGACTGACTACACATACATATTTGATAGTGCTTAAAGTTTTTCCATTGAAATGTGACTTTCTAAAGTCTAGTTTCTCTGAGAATATAATTTTTCTGATTAACCCAGTTTATGTTTAAATAAAGTATGCTTCACCATGACACTTTCAAACATCTTCATGGCTCATATTTACTAACTTTTGCTGTCACTACTAAATTGTGGATTGATATCAAAATACCCCATTTATATTGCTAAAATTTATCATAAAGTATGGAAACATTCATAAAATGCTGCTGTCAGTAGTATGTTGTTTTGGCACAGTGGGAAAACAAAGTGCTGGTGAAAAAAAATCTGACTTGGAAATTGTTTTCAGGATTTTGTAAGTGATACAAGATGTTGAGACAGCTCATCTTGAAGCTCTTTTAAGCCAAAATCATGAAATGTGTCATCTTAAATACAGTTTTAAACCCATGGAATAACTTCTGTAACTTCAGATATTTAAGGAGGAAAATAGCAGAACACATTTTGAAATCAATTTTCTTTGAAGTTTATAATCTTACCTTTCCTGCATTTCTTCCCTCAGATTTCTTCTGATTTAGGATTAAATGGAGGCAAGGGAGGAAAAGGAAAACAAAGCAAAATAAAAATATAAACCAAAATCAGCCTCAATTTGGTTATTGCAAGTAATTTATTTTAAGCATGTTGATAGTCCCACTGTCATACTACACAAGTATATTCTTCTGGTGAAAGTTTCATCAGTACATCTTCAGTAGTATCAGAAGAAGAATATAACATTATAAATCACATAAAATATGAAGAGCCAAATAAAAACTTCAATCACCATCAATACATTAAGTTTTATGCTTGGTCCACATAAGTATTTGCCAAGAAAAAACACTCTTCCAATGAGATATTCTCTCATGGTATCACTTATTTTTCATCTAATTGTAAATGAGAGACCTTTGCTTCAAGCGTGTACATATTGCTTATAGAAAGATCTTGGCTGGTTGGAATTCATGAATTTACAATAAACATAAGAAATATCTATACAGGATTTGAGTACTATATCTAAATGTTAAATCAATAAATTTGCTGGTTCTTAAGGACATCTTTATTCAACTCTGTGCAACTAAATCCTTTTTGAAGACATCATAGGGAAGCTCTTATTTTTACATTTATTGTAGACTTCTTCCTTCCCCATCCAACCTCAAAAGACAGGTTAAACTAATTCTTAAGACTGCAGAAATATTTATGTCATTTGCCTTTTCTTTTTTCATTCTCTTTTGTAGAGGATAAATACCCCATATGATCAATTAATCAAATATTTACAATTGCATCTAATGACACTCCCCAATATGATTACACCCCAATTTTTGTCTCAGTTCCCTTTCCTCTCTACAGTTATGCAAAAGTGCCCACAAAAAACTTCTTGAATACAAGAAGTCACAGAATATTGAGGTAAGGGTATGGGTGATTTTGAAATATGGATGAATATGAAAAGATATACAGTTAATATAATAAGATGATGAATGCTCAATAATTTTATCCAGTAATTTACTTCAAAACCAAGAGGTTCTTTTTTTCATTTAAATATAATTCGAATATCCAAAGTTGGAATTTAGGCACATGTCCAGAAATAAACACAAATCTATTATGCATTGAAGTCAGAATGTTTTTTGTCTTCCATAAATTGCATTTATTTTTAAGTGTATGATATTCATATTATCTGTCTGCATTGACCAAATTTAACTATGAATGTCTCAATGCTAGAACTGTATTTTTCTGTGAACACATAGCCTGAGGATAATGCCTTAAGAAATCTCTTCTAAGAAAGTGTTCTTGGATTTTTAATGCCTTTAACAATCAGCATTCCAGTTTTATATCTCTCCTTATTATGAATACTAATGCTTACATAAAACTGAAAAAATTTAACATTCTAAAAGAAATAAACTCATGGACAAAAGCAAACACATTTTAACATGAGATTCAATTCCCAGACTATGCAGCACCCACTCAAAAAAGAAAGAAAGAAAGAAAGAACAAATACCTTTGTCTGTCTGCTCTGTAGAAAAAAAAATATCTATCTTTGTTTCATTAGGTGTAACTGCAAAGCACAGTAGGATTTGGTGAGATTTCTAACTACTTTATCACTAAGCAATCCAGTACCATTAAAATGTTCAATGAGTCAAATAAAGTTATGAAAGCATTTATTATACTTATCTTGGTAAATTATTTATTGAATTGCTAGAAAGTTAATTACCTAACCAATATTTAAGTCTAAACAGCATTTTGAGGTAAGTATATTCTCACCTAATGAAAAAGTGCAATTCAAGTATATATGTGTTTATTTCCATAAGTTACATATTTTAACTAAGAGCATTGTCTATGCTGTGCAACTTTTGGCTTTTGTTTGACAACTTCTATGGAGAAAAGCTTAAATAGATCATGTGGGAAATATTAAAATAATAGTCTTTACATTTATTAATACCAAACAGACACAATAGTATCTGTAACCATGAGTGAGTTCTATTGCATGAAAACTATGAAAGCATTAGAATTAAAATAATTCACAGAAATTATTGACAGATGTGAATATGTGGGCAAATTGATACCAGATTTGATGCCTTAAACACTTTCTTTAAATGAATGCTGGAAGAGGGGGAAAGCATTTTGAACAGCAATTTCTGTTTCAATAGAGGCATGGATTTTTATACTCTTATTTAAAAACTGATTCTAAAATAGCAAACATTAAATCATTTTCATGATTTAATGTTTCTTGGCTCAGATTCTTCTATAATATGCATTAGTCATATAGCTATGTATGCTCATACTAACCTTTGCTGTGAATAAATCCGAATTTGTATCACCAATAGGTGATCACATCTGCTACTACATTTAACTTTTTATATTTATAAAGCTAGGTGGATATAACTGATGAAAAGAGGGATATAGTGTGCAAGAGAGATAAGAAATGTTTAATGTCAGGACCTGATTGGAGGAAACAGCCTACATTTTTAGTCAATTCTCTACTTCTACATCAGATAGCATTAATCATTACAACAGAAACTAGTGACAGCTAAATCACCACAATGGAAAGGTATCAATCTATACATGTAGGCTATAGCTACATCATTGCAGTTGAAATAAATAAGATCAAATGATTTTTGGTACTTTCTCTCTCTCTCTTTATATATATATAATGTACATAATATACATATAATATATATATGCTTTTGTGATTGGTGGGAATCAGATGTTTTAGTTTTGTGTGCTTCAAGTCTGTGTATTCAGAACACAAACACAAAGAATGAGGTCAGTAAACTATTTCCTTTTTAAGTTATAAATCACAATTTCAAAAGAAAAAAAATAGTACAACGCATCTAGGAATTTCTAACATCTTACTTTTTTTTTCTAAATTTTAGGCAGGTATCAAAATCTTACAGTGTTTACAGGAGTAAGAAAGATATTGTCTATATTTTTGAATTGCACCTACTCTTTGAGGCCAAAGGAAGGTTTATTTTGTCCAGTACCTAAATTTTCTATAGCACATAACCTAACTCAACTTATTTGGATAGTTCATTTGAACAACTGAAACACAGGCAGCCCAGAATAAGAATGAGGGCCTTTAATCCTGTATAGCTTAAGTTAATGTCTGGATATATTTGAGAATATATTAAGCTGATAATAAAAAAAGTATTGGCAAGGTCCTTGAGGGATGGGAGAAAAAATATGGAACTATTAAACATTACCATCAGTGACTCCCCTGATATTGTGTCAAACATTAGGGACACCTAAATCAATAGGTCAAGCCCTTGATATTGAGGATTACTCTTGTGAAGCTTACGTAGGTAGCAGAGAAGCTTAGCCTACCTACAGGTATGCCTAACAGCTACTTCTGGAGGACCTCTTTTGTTGCTCAGATGTGGCCTCACTCTCCCTATGCCCAACTCTGTAAGTGAAATCATTGCCCTCCCCCCCAATGTGGGGCATGACATTGAGGGGTGAAAGACTCCCTGGCAGCATATGAGATGACTCCCAGGGATGAGTCTAGCCCTGGCACCATGGGATCAACAATTCTAACCTAACCAAAATTGGGAAAAGAAGTTTAACTAGTGAAGTATCAGTGGCTGAGAGAGTTCAAATACAGTCAAGAGGTACTCTGAAGGTCACTCTTATGCAAGTTTCAGTTAGACATCATTACCTAACATAACTTGCCAAACCCCAACCAAAACTATTCCAGCCAGTCCTAAAGAACAGCTAGGGCATTACATGAGATTCAATGAAGTTTCCATGCACTAGGACAACTTTCCAGAAATTTACAACCTCCAGCTGCATCTCTGGACCAGATAAGTCCTGAAACCTCGAGGGCCCAGCCTCTCCAGAACATTAGATAAGTCCATATCCTTACCTTATATGATTAATAGTACCTTCCAAAATGAAAAAAACTTAGAATGGCCATAGCTCAAATACCCCTAAAGTCTAGGATAGGTGGAGTTATATAGAGAAAGTAGAGTTTCACAAATAAATATGATTGCTGAATCATTAATTAATATTTCTTTTAGCCTCCAGTATCTTAGAGCAGCAAGAAATAAAAACATAAAATTGTGGAATTATAACCCACAGCAAACTCTGAAATCTGTTCTACACCTAATTGTTAGGGTGTGCTTTGAAATTTGTTGCTTTTTTGTATACATGTTGTTTTTCACAAAAAAAAGAAAAAAAGTCAATTGTGATAATAAAAAAAAAATTATTCCTTCCAGCCTCCTATATTCTGGAGCAGCTAGAAGGAAAAATCTGAGATACAGGTATGATAGCCCATGACAAACTCTGGGATCTATCATGTAATGACTTGTTGAAGAGTGCTTTGAAAACTTTTACTTTTTTCCCAGTTCCTGTCCATGCAAAAAAAAATTGCTTTTTTTTCTTTACTTTGTACATATATTATACAATTAAAAAAAAGAGTAAAAAAAGCTTATTGTATTTATACACTAGCAAAGACAACATGACATTTGCACCCAGAAGATTCAGATTTTGGTCCTAGTTCCACAACTAGCAGATATCTCATCTTAATCAAGCAAACCTGAAAGGTCTGTATCTCCCTCCTACAAAGAATCAAGGGTATTGGCTACAGTTGTTGTTGATATTTAGAGTGATAATGATGGTAACAAGACAACAAGACTAATACAAAGCATTACTTCACCATTATCCACTATCATTACCTTCCATTAATTGATTGTGAGGCATTGTAGATAGTGATTTTCAAGTATCATCTCATTTCATTCTTACAGTGACTTCAATGAGGGCAAAAGATCATTTCCATTTTATACATAAGAAAAATGTGGCTCAAAATGCTTAAGTAACTTTGTAACTCTATTTTTTATTTATTAATTTAAAAAATTAACAAACAAAAATATTAACATATCATTCTGTTCTACATATATAATCAGTAATTCTCTATATCATCACATAGTTGCATATTCATCATTTCTTAGAACATTTGCATCAATTCAGAAAAAGAAATAAAAAGACAACAGATAAAGAAATAAAATAATAACAGAAAAAAATGATTATACATACCATACCCCTTATCCCTCGCTTTCATTTATCACTAGCATTTCAAACTAAATTTATTTTAACATTTGTTCCCCCTATTATTTATTTTTATTCCATATGTTTACTCATCTGTTGACATGGTAGATAAAAG
This sequence comes from Tamandua tetradactyla, assembly GCF_023851605.1. Taxonomy (NCBI): domain Eukaryota; kingdom Metazoa; phylum Chordata; class Mammalia; order Pilosa; family Myrmecophagidae; genus Tamandua; species Tamandua tetradactyla. The sequence goes on from NC_135353.1 coordinate 81,579,315, forward strand.
GAGTATCAGACACAAGGTTTTCACAATCACATATTCACATTGTGAAAGCTATATCATTATTCAACCATCATCAAGAAACATGGCTACTGGGACACAGCTTTACATTTTCAGGCAGTTCCCTCCAGTCTCTCCATTACATCTTGAATAACAAGGTGATATCTACTTAATGCATAAGAGTAACCTCCAGGATAACCTCTCAACTCTGGAATCTCTCAGCCATTGACACTTTGTTTCATTTCACTCATCCCCCTTTTGGTTGAGGTTTTCTCAATCCCTTGATGCTGAGTCTCAGCTCATTCTAGGGTTTTTCTCAAACACTTGATGCTGAGTCTCAGCTCATTCCTGGATTTATGTCCCACATTTCCAGGAAGGTCCACACCCCTGGGAGTCATGTCCCACATAGAGAGGGGGAGTGTGGTGAGCTTGCTTATTGTGTTGGATGGAGAAGCCACATTTGAGCAACAAAAGAGGCTCTTCTGGCGGTGTCACTCTATTTTTAAGGAGGAGAGCTGACATTTAAATCCAGATCTACTGTATTATAAAGCCCATATTCTGGATTGTAAACTCTATTGCAGCAAGGACTTTGTCATTTTGGGTGTTGGATTATTACTACATTCTCAATGCTTAAAAAAGGGTATGGTACATTGTAAACCTGAAATAAATATTTATTGACTGAATAAAGAATTCAGATATGCTCTTTTTATTTAATTATATTATTATAGATAATTAAATTCAGTGTGTAATATTCAGTCATAAATCTTGGATTAAACCTCAATTGCTAGAGCCATATTACCCATGTTCAAATCCTGGCTTTTGCAACTTACTGTTTATGTGAGCCTAGGCACACTTCCTTTTGCCTTTTGCCCCAATTTTATCATCTGTGGGGTGGGAAGATAAGAGTTTCTGCCTTAATGGGGTTTGATGAGTGTTAAATGAGTAATTTAAACTGTCATTTGTGAGTCACATACGTGTTTTATGTTATCAATGGTAATTTTTTTTTTACATGGGCAGGCACTGGGAATCAAACCCAGGTCCTCTGGCATGGCAGGCAAACATTCTTGCCTGCTGAGCCACCGTGGCCCGTCCAATGGTAATTTATTTTTAACTCATTAAATTTAGAACTTAAGACTAACTATCCCCCATCAAAATTTTTTCTTAAAATTGCATATTAATGCCAAAAACTTGTTCAATTAGATCAATAAAATTAGGTAGGATGAACTATTCTACTATATGAACAGAATGAACTCTTATATGGTAGTAAGTTGCCAATTAACAGATTGCCATACTCATCTATTTCATAAGCTTGAAAAGTTATTCATTTCCTAATAGAAACTTACAAATAATTTGAATAACATAATTGAGATAAGCAAATTCCCTCTTTTAAAATTAATGACACTGTTAAGATTGTAATCAAATTATTATTTATTAAAATCTAAAATAGGTAATATCACTATTAAAGTCTGAAAGTAAGGATGGTTGGAGGAAGAAAGAGTATATCATGAAACATTTACATTGCAGTACCTGATATGTCATCTGTTGCTTATTCCCTATGTTTCAGTTTGCTAAAGCTTCTGGAATGCAATATACCAGAAATGGCCTGGCTTTTTCAATAGTTCAATAGGTATTAAGTTAAATTTACAGTTCTGAGGTCAAAGAGATGTCCAAATTAGGGCATTAAGAGTAAGATACTTTCTGTGAGGAAAGGCTGAGGGCATCTGGGGTTTCTCTGTCATATATGAAGGCACATGTTGACGTCTGCTGGTCTTTTTCTCTTGGGCCCTGGTATCAAAATGGCTCTCTCCCAAGGTGTTCTCTTTCTCTCCAAACTCCCTCAGCTCTGAGCTCTCTCCAAAAATGTTTCTCTATGTCCTCTCATAAAGGACTCCAGGAAAAGATTGAGACCCACCTTGAATTGGGAGGGTCACATCTCCATGAAACAACCTAATCAAGCCTAATCAAAAGGTCCCATCCACAACAGGTCTGCACCCACAAGAATGGATTAAAAGAATTTGTACATAAAAGTTTTAAACTAATGCACCCTAAATTGGAAGAATGCTTTCTCTTATGATTTTCATGTATTTTCCATAAGTTCTTTGTTGGCTGCTTATATATTCTCCCCTATTTTCATCATTAGCAAGTTCATGTTGAACCTCCACTTTCAGTGTATGCTGTATGGAATTTTCAACTTGATTTTAAATCATCTAAGAATCTTGAAACTCAAAGTAAAACCCTTCTTTTTACTCCCAGTTAAATTCATTGTTTTAGGTTTGTGATGTTTCATTAAGCCTGTCTTAACATTATCACCTCAAATTAAACACAATAACTGTCCACAGAGAACTAGAATATGACCTTACTTGGTAATAGGGTCTTTATAGATATGATTAGTTAATTCTGGATTAGGGTGGGCTTTAATTCAAATGATTGGCAAACACATACAAAGACCATGTAAAGATGGAGGCATAGATTGAAATCATGCAGCTGAAAGCCAGGGAATGCCGAGGATTGCCTGAAGTCACCAAAATCTGGAAGAGGCAAGGACGGATTCTTCTCTAGAGCCTTCAGAGGAAGGATGGGCCTGTGGTAACCTTGATTTCAGGCTTCTAGCTTACATAACTATAAGAGAATATATTTCTGTTGTGTTAAACCACAAATTCTTGTGGTAATTTGTTATGGTAGCTGTATCAAAATAGTACAATAAACAAAGGGATATATTTCCATTTAAGGAAGACAATGAGTTAGGTAATAAAATGGCTTGTTCCATTAATGAACTCATCTATTAAGCAATAAGTTCATTAAATGATTATTATGCACAAATCACTATATTTTGTGTAATGTGAAAGGTTCTAGAAGACTGGGATGATTATAAATAAGCATGTTACAATGGAAACAATATTAGGTATTGCACAAGCTATAAGTTGTAGTCCCAGTTCACTCATTTGTGAAACAATTAGCAAAAACCCATTTGGTCCCATGCATGAAGTTTCTAGTTCAGAAAACAGGAATGTGATAAGTATCCCACCATGAAAATTTTGCATCTTTTATGGAAACCAAATGTAGAAATAGATTATTATAATATAACATCTAAAGTGTTAAAATGGGCACATGAATAAAATACTATAATACTACAACAGAGCATGGAGGTATGTGACACTGAGCAAGTCACTTGACTTCTCAAAAAAATCTCAGTTTTATAATTTGTAAAATGGAGATAACACTCTTTATTTCTCTTATATTTACAGGTTATTTTAAAGTTGAAATAAAATCCTATTTCTCCCCACTCTTTCTTCCCTTCCCTCCTCCCCAAACTGTTTTTGACATTTATTATTTTTAAGTTCCCTCTGAGTCAGACATGCTTAAATATTTAATATACATATATATAATATTTACATGTATCATATGAGTTAATCCTCAAATGTTTCACCATGGTAAAAAACATTATCCTCACTTTTCAGTTGTGGAAACAGGGACACAAAGAATCATGCTATATGTTCAAATTATACAGACTATAAAGCAGAATGTAAAAATTATTTTCATCATGGTCTGCTGCACAACCTTGACATAAGTATACAAAATATAAATACTTTACTAATAAGAGTTACTATCTTATATGTCCAAATTCATAACAAAAACAATTAGATGTTGAATAATATTTCAAAAATGCATGAACAAATATGAATTGGTGAATATTATATAAGCCTCTAAAGTACTTGATTTCCTGACTAAATAATTACCTATATTAAGGAAAAGAACATGCAGATGTGTTTCTACAAAGAAGTCATTTGCATTGCCATCGTTAGGTGATTGCAATTGTGTTTATTTAGTGGGTTTCTCTAAATTAATTCTTCCACAAAAATTTACAACTATATTTATATCAAGTATTAGAATATTCACTGTTTTAACATATGTAATAATGTAGATTCTTGAGTTCTTATCAGCTTATTTTCTATAATGTGGGAAAACTATTAAATTGCATAATTGCCAAATTTTCCAATTCAACCATTTTAGTTCCTTGCCAAGTAACCATATGGTTAATTCTGAAGCATCATTTGTAAAGATAGGATCCAATGTATGTAGAAACAGCCAAGGACACATAATCTAGCTCCTCTTCAGTGTAGAAGGACTATCCTTTGTGGCAAGGTGGGAAATCTACAGTCTGGAATATATCCTTGTCTCCTACACCATTTGAAAATTGTGATGCTGCTATTGCAGTTGAAGGTTCAAAACCAAGGAAATGGAAGATTTTTGCTTTGCCAGGAATAATCAAAAGGCAAAAAGATACAGAGTTTGTGGAATGTCCCAATTCAGATTCACTTAGCATTCCTGATGGAGATGAAAAAGGCTATATAGTATTGAGCCAAAAGCAAATCAGAATGATACCAAAGAGAACTGTTTCTACTCATCTAGGGATTCTGACTTTGAAGATGAACCAAAGAAGTACAAGATAGAAATCAAACCTGTGCATCCAAATAACTCACATCACACAATGGCTTCTTTGGATGAACCAAAAGTATCCATAAGGAATATAATACTCTCCCCCAGCAATATCCAGCCATAGCCCAATGCAGATGAATCAAAATTTGTCTAGTGCAGAGTTAACAAAACAAAGCCCCATCCAATGAGAAAGGGACAAATGATTTACTTGCTTGGAACCCCCTGTTTGGACCATCTCTTGATTCATCTACTTTATTTTTTCTAACTTCTTCATCATCAGCCAGGCCCACAGCTCCTCTCTCTGTAGGCACAATTGTCCCACCTCCAAGGCCTGCTTCCAGACCAAAGCTTACTTCAGGCAAACTCAGTGGGATTAATGAAATAGTATATACTCAGGTTGTTGTTGTTCTTTTCCAATGAACAGTTTTGATGTAAGATGCAGATGATATTCTTCTCTATCCCCCATTAGAATTAAATGCTCAAATTTTTTTCTCAAGTCAGCAAAGTATAGAAAAATTTCCCTGTCTCCTACCCCCTACACTCTCTCATATTAGCTCAGTGATCTTACCTGTGGAGCAAGTCATTGTTCAGGAGAGGAGAAATTTCCTGAGAAAGTTGGAACCTTACAAAAATACCATTCAGGATTCTTTGCTTCATATTAAAGAAACAATTTTCATATAGTTTTGCTCAAAGTAAAATATTAAGGAAGAAATGGTAGCCTCTGCTTAGGCAGTAGAAAACATACTGTTAGGAGATTTTTAGAGGGCATCTAGTTCCACTTCCTTTATTTTATACATAAGGAGACTGGAGTTCTCATCAGTTAAGAGAACTTGTAAAAGCACATTTTGGTAAAAAAAAGAAACAAAAACTAGAAACAATCGTCAGTCTTCAGAAATGATCACATGAAAGAAAATGTATGGACTCTTTAGAGTGAGGAAGCCCTCCCAAACTGTTCTTCTTGTCTTCTATCTGTGCTGCGTTGCTCTATCATCTACACAGCAAGAATTTTATTTCTAAAAGTCAAACTTAATCTTGTTTTTTTTCTCTTGGTACACGTATCCATTGGTTCCCATAATCAATCCATGTGATTGAAATGAGTAAATATGTGTAAACAGAACATTATCAGATGCAAAATAATTGCTCAGAAAAGTCAATTGTTAAGACTGAAATGGTATGTTTTTAAATAAAACATGTTTCATTTTTTTAAAATAAAATAAATAACATTTAAAAATGAAATCATACTTATTCTCAATCTTTATTTTAGCTACACTTTTCTCTGTCTACCCCTACACCTTAGAAAATCTAGGAAACAGAACCCTTCCACAAGTCACTATCTTTACTATATAGTACATGCAATGGATTGTATAGGGAGGACTTTGTATTATTTTGAAAAGTACTGTAGCATATACTTCCAACTCATTTTCATCTTACTCCATTCTGACTGTATTTTTAAATTATGACGTATCATGTTAATGCAACTGGCAATATGTTATCAAGACCACAAGGCTATTTCTTGTTTCACTGAAGGCAAGATGATAAAAATCTTACCATGTAAAAGCCTTTCCCTTAATTATACAAAAAATGAAGAATCTGTTTTCACTTCTGCTATGAATTCATTGTGTCCCTCCAAAAGAGACATGTTGACGTCTGTCCCCTAGTTACCTCAGACTGTGAGCTTATTTCCAAATAGGGTCATTGCATATGTGAATAGTTAAGATGAGGCCATACTGGAGTAAGTATATAAGAAGAGGAATACAAACTCACAGACACAAGAAAGAAAGTGAAATGAAGACTAAGGCAGATTGGAATGATGCAACTGTAAGACAAGGAGCAAGTATTGCTGGAAAATACCAGAAGCTAAGACTCAACAAAGCAGTCTCCCCTACATGTTGCAGAGGGAACAAACCCTGCCAACTGTTGATTTCAGACTTCCAGCTTCCAGGACATGAGACAACAAATTTCCATTGTTTCAAACTACCCTTGTTTGTGGTATCTGTATGGCAGCCTTAAGAAACCAATACACCTTTACAGATAAATGAAAAAATACGTACAATAAAAATAGAAATGTGTAACTATATCTTAGGCATTCAACCTGTATTAAAGAACACCAGTTATTTGCCAAGTAATGTGTCAATTGCCCTTGGCTTGAATACATGTATTCTATAAGTAAGTTAATTTGAAAATAATGAAAATAATGAAATATTAAAAATAATTGAAGACAACAGGTTCTACTATTAGTGAGTTAACTTTTGGAATTTACTGAATTGCTTAGAAGGTCTTAGAATTCTATCCTCATTTTCTAATTTCATATTCACTCTAATAATGTACTTTTGGTTAATGTGGAATATCTGCACCCTATACTGTACTTCAGAAAGTTATACCACATAGATAGACTGTGGCTGATGAATCCTGTTTCTCCTATATCTCTTTAATTTTTAAAAATTATTTATCAGATAATCTCAAGAATGCATTACAGCTAAAGCAATAAATATGCATGCCTAGTTTGCATACAAAGATACAATAAATTTTGGAATGTGATATACTTGAAAGAAAAGTATATAGAACTATAAATTTTTAAAGATAAATGTTTAATTCCTATTTTAAAGCATATGTGGAAGATTACTGTAAGGTAAATCTTCCTAAAAATGGATTACATAACAGCTGAGATATTGGTGCCATTGCTTTCTGATACTGAAGTCTTTAAGGATCATTTGAAATGAATGAATAACTGTGTTTATTTCACCCTCTTCGTTTCACATGGGATTGCAAATTTTATGTTGATGGAATCTCATGGTGCTAGTAAAGAAGGAATCTACATTTTAATTCCAGCACTTAAGAATCTTGTTTTGTTACATTTTAGCTGGATACTTTCGCTGACATCTTGTTTTGACCATTTAAATGAAAGGTTTTTATGAAACATTAGGATAATATACATTATTTTGGCAAAAACACCAAAATGCCATTGCTTCTGAAGGGCATATGGTAGTAGGTCTGTATTGTAGGTTGGAAATCTATAGTAGAAGTAACATATGGCTCAAGAAATAAGGTAAGTGCCCAGCACCTATATATAAACGAGGCATTTTGATTGGTAAGAAACCACCGTTTTAAAACAGGACTGTGCATGATTATAAATCCATGTGACATTTATGTAACCCAACTCTAACCTCAATGTTCTCTACATGTACAGCAGCAAGAGCCATAAATGTTATTACACACTACTCATTAATATGCAGAGGTGAACCTGTATATTAAGTTCATATTTCTTCAGGTTGTTGATGAGCATTTCATGGACTATAACTGCTGAACTGCATTTTTTCCACATGGACAGGCACCAGGAATCGAACCAGGGTCTCAGATATGGCAGGTGAGAATTCTGCCACTAAGCCACCATCGCACCATCCTGAACTACATTTTAATAGAAACATTGAGTTGTTTCTTCATGCCTTATGCTTTAGCATGCTTGCTCTCATTTTGATGTATAAATTGGAGTACTAAATTGAAAGGACCCACAGGTGACCAGAGATGTTGGATCTTCTCTGTGTAATTTAATATTGCTTTCTTAAGTACATTTCTGAAGCACTTTTTCTTCCTCTATTTAATACATGGAAGAATTTCCAGTGCCACAGAATTAACCTCTAAATTTAAAAATTATCTGTATTTTCTTTATTTAACAAAACGTTTAATGCATCACCTTTCTTGTGCAATATATTAAAGACTAAGATATTGAATTTGAAAGAACAATTTCCACAAGTATTTATAGATACTTTTGCATTTGTGGTTCTTGAGACTATTTGAGTGAATATGATATTAATTCTTGAGGACTTTTACCAGCATTTCCAAAGCCTAAAATAAAATGGCTGAACTGAAATAAACTTTAGAAATCAACAAGCTCTGAGTTCACATTTTACATATGAGACAAGTTGAGGAACAGAAGGAAGAGACTTTCCCAAAGTTGCACAACTAATTTCTGTCCATGTTTCCTAACCTTCAAGAGTGTATTCTTTCTATTATATATTTCTGCTCCTTAACAATGATATTTTTAATTATAAAATATTTTTGCAGAAAGAAGAAAGGAGCCAAAATGACTTTCTAAGTTTTCACTTTTTCCTATAGCTTTCTAAATATCTCTATTGGTATATAAGTTTGTCAATTCTAGTGCATTAATATTTGCTATTAAGTATAAATATGCATTCCAGACCTATCTCTTAATGGATTAATCTTGGTTTTAAGAAAAGTCTCAAAAGAAATTAAAAATCTATTTCAAGTAGAATATTCTAAATATTAAAAAGCTAGATGTTGAAGAGCTAACTACAATATACACATCTATAATTCTTACAAATTCTAGGCAACTATCACTCTGAGATACGTACTGAATATGAGACCCTAGTTTCCTGGAGTTATAACATTGCATGATAGAGATTTAGTAGACACCTTTTCTTATTTGTAACCACATATTTTCATGATTTTGTTACAGCTTAAAACTTGAAGAAGAAAACAAATAAAATTTTATTACTCTTGCAAAACTTGTGATCCATGAACACTTTGGTTATTCTTTCCTTCATTCAGTACATATTTATGGAGTGCCTAAGTGAGAAATTTTTAACTTAGTCCACATATATAACTTCAATATAATGTAGTGGGTAAGAATCAGTGGTAAACGGGGTTCAATGGACAGAGAGGTCACTTCCAGCTCTTATGATTTCAAAGGGGAAATTTAACCTAAATAAAATTTAAGGGCAGATGACATTTTGTTAGGGGAGAAGGGGGTGACTGTAGGGAAGGAGAGCTTTCCAAGTGGAGTTGCAAAGTTTATGCAAAAGCATGGAGAAAAATAGATTTTGTCAGATAATGCTCCCTAAACAAGCTTAGATGAGATAAAGTGTTTGCATAATGAAGAAGCAGGAAAATATAATTAGGACTTAAACAATTTTGAAGGACTTTGATCACCATCTTTTAGGTAAATGATTTTCAAAAATTTGAAAAGATCAAGCTTTGTAAAAGCTCTCTCCACCTTTTTAATAGAAATTTAAGCAAAACCAATGCTAAAATAAAACAAAACGAAGTGTAGCTATTGTGCTTGAAGTAAGATATTACTCTTTCTTCTACACCTAACCCAAATACACTTGCTGACCTGCAAACATTTAGGATCGGCAAATAGCTAAAAAATGTCTGTTTAAATAAAGACTGTCATTATAGGTTCTTGTGCAGGGATGTTGAGTGATAAATGAGTGTTTTTCATAAAAAATATTATACCACAATTGTTAAACCATTGCACAAAAAATACAAAATATAAACTGTTATTTATTTAAAGTTAAATAATTTACACTGAAACGTGTGTGTACATTGGCAAAACTCAATGAACTGTTCAATTAACCTGCATACATTTTATTATATGTAAATTATATCTAAATAAAGTTAAGTTTTAAAAGAACAAATGTAGTGTATGGAAAAAGCCTCTTCAAAAAGTTTATAACTAAAATGACCATAGGATTATAGAGTCTTTTAACTTAGAGAAATTATGCTATTCTGCATGCAATTATATTTTATTTCACTTCGTAGCATGTAACATAGAATAAGAACAGAAAATTTGATTGAAAAGAATTTTCAATATTTTTAATTGGCAATTAATCAGATTATGGATAAAATTTTCTCAAGGTATTAAGTAAAATTAGATAATTCATGCTCTTAGAGCCAAACCTTTTCTCATGGAAGCAGTTTTAGTGCCCACAACAATCTGTACCTAGGAGCAAAACAGAAAAGACTAAATGAATCAAGGCATGCATTTAGGTAAACAATTCACCGTACCTATCACATTGCATATATAAGCAAAGCAGATGCATTAATCTGTGCTTAGAACTCATACACATATATGCATGAAAATATATGTATGTATGTAAGCATGCATGTGTGCATATGTGTGCATGTGTGTGTGTGTGTGTATATATATATATCTTAAATCAATGAGTAAATTCACATTAAATTTCTGTGAAGTAAGTAAGCAGAAGGGTCAAATAGCCACCTCCAGCTTTGCAGAGTTATTGTAAAATTACCACATTGGAGATGTCTAAATAACAGGATTTTAATTCAAGGATCAAAAATCTGGCTTTATTTTCCATTATAGAAATCAATGCCACACATTTTTTCATGAAAGTATGACATAGGCACAGATTTAGAATTTTTGCAGCTCTGATATCTGCATAATATATAATTATGCAGGTAATAATAAATAAAACATAATAATATATACATAATGTTTTATTTATTGAAAATAGACGAGGAATCAAGGTAGAACATTTATTTTCTGGAATTCTTTTGGTTTAGAATTCATTTGATGAATACAATTCCTGTTTTCACTATCTGCACACATTTCATGAGGATATCTAGGACTAATAAGAGTCTAATTTTATAACTGTTCTTTATCCTTTCTCAGTTAATGGTAAGATTCTGAATACTCAAGAGCTATGTGCAACACTGAAAATATCAATGGACCCATATTTGCAACTTAGTAAAGTCAAATATCTCTCTGAGTTTCAGTTTTTTCATCTATAAATGGATATTAGTAAATCCTGCCTTTCCTAACTCATAGGGTTGCTATGAGGATCAAATAATGTAATATATGGGAAAATCCTGTATTAATATAAGATGGCATCATTATTTTGCTGAGGATTTCTGGCATATATTTTGCAAAAGAATATGTAAATAATTTACATTCCATTGATATATTTAGTACCTCAGTTCACCCATTTTGCTTTTAAGTACAAACCTAGTGCTGAACTTCCAAGCCAAGATGGCGGCTTAACAATGTGTGCATTTTAGTTCGTCCTCCAGAACAACTACTAAAAAACAAGAAACAGTACAGAAGAGCTCCTGAGGCTATGTCAGTGACTAGACACACAGTGTACCCCAGTTTGGACCAGGTGGACAGGCTGCGAGCCACCCCAGAACTGTGATTTCCCCAAGGTGCAGTGGCTGGCACCCCTCCCCCACAGGGTGCTTCCCAAGGGTGGAAGGAAAGAGACTTTACCAGCTGCAGGGGCTGAGCCCAACCAAACACCAATTGTGGAATTAATTAAAAAATTCTGACTTCTAAAAATAGGCCCCCAGCTCAGGTGAACCTGGTCAAAGTGGAGGGCACTCATTTTAGCCCCAGCACCAAGAGGGCAGGGCTGATGGAAAAAGGAAAACAAAAGAAGGAAACGGAGGTTTTTGTGTGGCTGTGTTTCTACAAAGTCCTGACTGCATTTGGATACAGTGCCAGGGCTCCTCAGGCTGCCACTGCCCCAAGCATAGGCAGAAACAAGCTCACTTGAGGACTTGTCTGGAACCTGTGCCTTCCCCAGGGGAGGGGTGAAGCCCAACTCAGGTGGAATCCCTCACTCAAGGAATTCTGACACCAGGGCTTGGTAATTTGAAGCAATTAAAACCAGCCTACAACCTCTCCTCTGCCTCCTCCACACCACAAGCAAGAGGAGTCTGCCAAAGTTAAAGGTAATGCATCATTTTATGCTGGTGGGACCTGCAGGCAGACAAGCACCACATACTGGGCAGGATAAGAAAAACAGAGCCCAGAGACTTCACAGGAAAGTCTTTCAACCTGCTGGGTCACACCCTCAGGGAAAACCGAAGCAGATGACTCTTTCCTCCTCCTGGGAGGCCAGTTTAGTCTGGGAAAATCTGGCTGGGGTTTACAATACCTAAGTAGACCCTCCTAAGTGTGTGTGTGTGTGGGGGGGGGGGGGAAGGCACCATAGAAGCAGGGCAAGAAACAAGAAAATAAGAGCTGAAAAATTCTCCTCTGTTAAACAAAACTTAAGCTAGAGGTCCAGATAAAGCTTAAGTGAATGTCAAAGAACAAACAGACAATAAATTCATCCAGCAATAAAACCCTAGGTAAAAGAAGTGAAAGCAAACTCCAGAATAAACTAATTAAGGTAATTAATTCCTAGATGCCAGCAAAAAGTAACAAATCACAAGAGGAAAATTGAAGATATGGCCCAGTCAAAGGAAGAAGCCAACAATTCAAATGAGATACAGGAGCTGAAACAATTAATTCAGAATATATGAACAGACATGGAAAACCTCATCAAAAACCAAATCAATGAATTGAGAGAGGATATAAAGAAGGCAAGGAATGTACAAAAAGAAGAAATTGAAAGTCTGAAAAAACAAATCACAGAACTTACGGGAATGAAAAGCACAGTAGAAGAGATGAAAAAAACAATGGAAACCTACAATGGTAGATTTCAAGAGACAGAACATAGGATTAGTGAACTGGATGATGGAACATCTGAAATCCGGCAAGAAAAAGAAAATATAGGGAAAAAATGGAAAAATATGAGCAGGGACTCAGGGAACTGAAAGACAATTTGAAGCACACCAATATACATGTT